>NW_015628680.1:435759-437029 GCF_001515625.1 Sinocyclocheilus rhinocerous | reverse complement strand
ACACACACACACACACACACACACACACGTTTGTTTTTGTCTCTCTGTGGGGTCTTTCCTTTGTTTTTCTACTGAGCTAATGATGTTTTCTATCTCCTAAGCCTCACACAAACCTGAACTTTGATTCACAGCAGAAGGTGAAACTTCTGGGAAAACTAGTTAAGGTAGTTAGTTTTCACCATTTTAATGATGACAAGATTTCAAGAGTATTGAAACTCTAAAGGTTTGACACTCACATAAGCGCTGATTTACCGATCAATAACTCCAGAAAAAAGGTTGAAAAGCTTTTTCAATACAGAGAAAGAAGAAATCGATATATCATTAGGATTTGTAGCGCCATCGCTCGTGTTAAAATTATTTAGACTTTCAGAGAAACTGACAAAACAAAAGTCCCTGTTGCTTTTTAGTTTGAAATATAAAAGAACATTTACAACTTTTGATTCTCTAGTTCTGTTCATACATTTCTACCCAGAAACCAAAACATCGATCTGATCTGAAACTGATAAGGAAACCACTTTATTAACATCGAAAGAAACTCTAAAATAACAAACAGTCAAAAATAATATAAGAAGAAATCGAAATGGGTTTTCACCATTTTAATGATGACAAGATTTCAAGAGTATTGAAACTCTAAAGGTTTGACACTCACATAAGCGCTGATTTACCGATCAATAACTCCAGAAAAAAGGTTGAAAAGCTTTTTCAATACAGAGAAAGAAGAAATCGATATATCATTAGGATTTGTAGCGCCATCGCTCGTGTTAAAATTATTTAGACTTTCAGAGAAACTGACAAAACAAAAGTCCCTGTTGCTTTTTACAGTTTGAAATATAAAAGAACATTTACAACTTTTGATTCTCTAGTTCTGTTCATACAGTTCTACCCAGAAACCAAAACATCGATCTGATCTGAAACTGATAAGGAAACCACTTTATTAACATCGAAAGAAACTCTAAAATAACAAACAGTCAAAAATAATATAAGAAGAAATCGAAATGGTTGTGAACCTGAAATGCTGTAACGAATCAGTGTCTCTCACTCAAGGTTTGTTAATCAGGTGCATCTCTGATATAAAACTAGCTAAACCAGTTTAGATCAAACTGTCGGTCTCTCTCTGTCCAACGATTCAGATTATTGCTATTCATAATTCATGAGATGCATATGGATTTCACTTGAAAATAAATGTTTCACTTACCTCCTGCCTGAGAAATGAGATCCTGCTGTGTGCGTGCGTGCGCGTGCGTGTGCGTGAGAGTGTGTGTGTGTGTGT
>NW_015628680.1:433986-434439 GCF_001515625.1 Sinocyclocheilus rhinocerous | reverse complement strand
GTGTGTGTGTGTGAGTGTGTGTGAGAGAGAGAGTGTGAGTGTGTGTGTGTGTGTGTGTGTGTGTGTGTGAGTCTGTGTGTGAATCTGTACTTTGAGCTTGTGTTTGAATTGAAGAATATTTACTTTGTGTGCAGTACACATGAGCTGCGAACACAGTGTGTGTGTGTGTGTGTGTGTTTAGTTGGGGGATTTTTCTTGTGTTCAGCATTAAACTCATGATGCCAACTGTTTTTATGTTTCTCTGAATGATCTTTTTCATTGTATGTCAGAATATGATAATGAGATACAATCCGTGTCTCAGCAATGGATGCTCTGCAGTGAATGGGTGCCGTCAGAATGAGAGTCCAAACAGCTGATAAAAACATCACAATAATCCACAAGTAATCCACAGCACTCCAGTCCCTCAGTTAACATCTGGAGAAGACAAAAGCTGAAACTAATCCAGCATTAAGA
>NW_015628680.1:426624-433895 GCF_001515625.1 Sinocyclocheilus rhinocerous | reverse complement strand
GCTGAAACAAATCCAGCATTAAGACGCTTTTAACTAAAATATGAGAGACAACAGGAGATGGACTTTTTATTGGATTATTGTGATGTTTTTATCAGCTGTTTGGACTCTCATTCTGACGGCACCCATTCACTGCAGAGCATCCATTGCTGAGGCAGTAAAATTTCTGTTCCCATGAACAAACAAACTCATCTACACTGCTGTTCAAACATATATTACAGTTTAAAGTATATAAAAACAGAAAACCAGTATTTTAAATTGCAATAATATTTCACAATATTACTGTTTTTTTCTTCTTCCGTATTTCTGATCAAATAAATGCAGCCTTGATGAGCAGAAGAGACTTCTTTAAAAACATTACAAGTCTTACTGATCCCAAACTTTTGTATATCTTGAATGGCCTGAGGGAGAGCACATTTTCAGCACATTTTAAAACAGAATATATATTTTTAACAGAAGATAGCATTAGAAATCAGAAGGAAGAGTTTGGTTGTAAAAGGTTTCACAGTGTCTGTACTGTTTGTCAGCACCAGCTTGTATTTTTGGCATTGCCACCAGTGCTGAGTGACTATTAGTTACCACATGTCGGGTTAAACTAACCCAGCTGCTTGGGTTACTCACTAAATCATTCCTATACTTCCATTTAAAATATTTTGTAGTTTTCATGAATTTACTTTTTTATTTTTATTTTTCTCTTTACTGTTCCAAATCAAATGCATGTTTATATTTTTATTTTTAAAGCGTATAAATAATTAATAAAATATAAGAACAAATCATATAGAGAGACATTATATTTATTAATGTTTATGACCGGTATATAGCATTTACATACTATATATATTTTTAGAAACCTTATATACACACACCCGTTAAAGGGGTCATATGATGCTGCTAAAAAGAACATTATTTTGTGTATTTGGTGTAATGAAATGTGTTTATGCGGTTTAAGGTTCAAAAAACACATTATTTTCCACATACTGTACATTATTGTTTCTCCTCTATGGCGTGAACGTTTGGGCGGCGTTATGCAAATCTTCTCACATCGTGACGTAGACATGTGGGGTGTGTTAGAACGAGCCGTTTTAGGTAGGCGTGGTTAACTTTTATAAAGAATATCTCTTTGGTTTTGAAACTTTAGTGTTTGCAACTTTACAGATCTTCTTTATGCACCAAGAGCTTGTAACACTCCAAAGAGAAAGGAAAAATTGAAATCGCATCATATGACCCCTTTAAGTTATTCCTAAAACGTGGCACTCCTCCCTCAATCACGCTTTCTGTAGCCCAAGGGCTGATTTTTAGAGGAATTGCGTTCCTAACTCTGATTGGTCGAACGCCGTCGCGTTCGCTCTTCCTATTGGCTGCGTCTCTGTCCGTCACCCTCTGCCACGCGGTCATTGGCTGACCGAGCGGAAACGAGGCGGTTTCTTCAAGTAGACGGTGGAATTCCTTCCCTGCGTCCGCGAACTTCTAGAGAGTTCTGCGTTGGAGCGACGGCGAACCGAACCCGAGCGAGATGACCGCGGTGCGCCTGATCCTGACCCTGATTCTGGGCTCCGTTCAGCTCTGCCGAACAGACCCGCGGCCCGGGAAACCCAGTAAGAACCGTTAAATCATTTCCGTCACGTACTGCGTTTAAATGTCCAGTCGGATCCGAATCTCAATCTCGGCGTCAACAAAACAAAACCAGATCGGAACCTTATGGTCTCCATTGTTTCGATCCAATACCACACTTCTATAGTAAAGTTGTGGTGAATCGATATTAGCCCATGTGTCATCAAAGAAATTAATCAAAAATGACACGAAGGTTCTGACACTGTGTAAATAATCTACTTTACTATGATTCATTACTAGTACGTGTGGTGTTCTGACCCAGAAACTGTGTTTACTGTGGTAAATTTGTAAAGAGGAACTCAAAACGTTACAGAAAACCGAAATAAACCTGTATGAACTGGTTTAAAATACTGAATAAAAAGAGTGAACAAGGTCTTTTAGAAGCTTCTGCTGAAGAACCTGGGTTTGGGTTTCTGGTGACTTCACATTATTATTATTATTATTATCAACCGTAAACATACTACGGTTCCATGTACTATATTATGCAGATTATTGATTTGGTTTTGAGTTGGTTATCTTTGACTTACTGTGTTTAAGGAATTAGATACAATGTTCTATACAAATAAATGACGTGAGTAGATTTCATTAATAAACAATATAATTATTGAACATTGGTGTCTTTTATCAGATATCGACTAATATTTTGCCATTTTGAGATGCTTAGCATTGAGTGAATGCTGCTTGGTTAACTGATTAACCCCTTGTGTCAGTTCCAAAATCAAACAATCATCTCAATATAATAAATACATTTATTTTCGGGTCTTCTCTGCAGATTTGTAGGTACATGTTTGTAAAATAAGTGTTCATTCCCTCTTCCAATCATTATTGGATTAAACCCTCCCGTTGTATTGAAAAACTGGGTTCAGATTCTGTGTTTGGGGTCAGATTGACCCACATTGGTTTTGATGTAATTTGCCAAAAATATAGGCTATGAAAAACACTAAAGATCTGTGTAAAAACAGAAAACCTCTGTTGTCAGAGACTAAGAATATAAAAAATGTGAGAAATGTAATGATTCCCATCTATTTTATTGTGTTCGAGGTCAGTCTGACCCATATATTTTTGTTCAAAATTGCCACACATACAAAATAATAAAAAAATGACTATTTGTAGTGGCAATTTTCACACTTAGGAGCAAATAACTACAAGTAAAATGGGTATTTCACGCTATTTGTAGTTAGTGTAAGTAGTGTTCATTGCTATCTGTGCCTTTTTGTTCTCTTTTTCTCAAACTCTTGCAACAGACTAATTACTGAGATCCAGAACACTAACAACCAGAAATAATGTTTGACGGATCTTTTGACTGTGAAGCTCAAATAGAGGAAGAAACAGTGAATTTTTCTTGGAAGATTCAGAAAACGAGTCTAATTTTTTGAGTAATATTTGAGTCTTGAAGTTCTCATGTAATTCATATTTTAGTCTTTGGCAAGCTACAATAAAGTTTAACTCTTTAATGTTTTCCAAGGGTTGAGTTTTGGCAAATTGCATGGAAACTAACGGGGGTCAGTTTGACCCCAACCCAGAAGTCCTACCAATTTTTGTACAGCCTTTTCAAAACAAGTCTATGTGTCGAAACTTTGCATGCACATTCATGACCATAAATGAAAAATATCCACCAAATTTCAAAAGGAAATAATCAGTTTAACTAGTATTTTGAGCAGTTTGAAAATATGTATGTGGGTCAATTTGCCCCAACATAAGTTGTAACAATATTTGCACAGCCTTTCCAGAACACATCTACATGTTGAAACTTTGCATGCACATTCATGACCATAAATGAGAAATCTTCACCAAATTTCAAGAAGAAATAAATAGTTTAACCAGTATTTCAAGCAGTTTGAAAATTGATTAATGCTCAAATTGACCTCAATATAAAAGCAAAATTCGAAACAGCCTTTCCAGAACACATCTATATGTCGAAACTTTGCATGCACATTCATGACCATAAATGAAAAATATCCACCAAATTTCAAAAGGAAATAATCAGTTTAACTAGTATTTCGAGCAGTTTGAAAATATGTATGTGGGTCAATTTGCCCCAACATAAGTTGTAACAATATTTACACAGCCTTTCCAGAACACATCCATGTGCCGAAACTTTGCATGCACATTCATGACCATAAATGAGAAATCTTCACCAAATTCCAAGTAGAAATAAATAGTTTTACCGGTATTTCAAGAAGTTTAATAAACGAGTGTCGGTCACATTGAGTCCCCAACACAACAGAAGGGTTAAAATATATCATCCACCCTTTACTGTAGATCTCAAACCATTATAAATATCCAACTCAGAATGAGTAGCAGGGAAGTCAGTGATGTTTTATAACACCGTCTGTTCTGTCTGTGTTCAGATGAGCTGTTGGTGATCACCGCCGCGACAGAAGTGAACGATGGCTACCTGAGGTTCATGCTCACCATCCGACAGTTCAACTACACCGTTCAGGTGTCACGTCTGCTGTTTGCCTTCAAATCTGACGTTTCTGTAGTTAATATGACATCCATTTCCAGTATCCGTGTGCAAATGTGTGTTTTATGTAGGTTCTGGGGCTGGGTGAGGAGTGGAAGGGTGGTGATGTGGCGCGGACCGTCGGCGGAGGTCAGAAGGTTCGATGGTTGAAGAAAGAACTAGAGAAACATAAAGACAAACAAAACACGGTTATCATGTTTGTAGACAGGTGAGAACACAATGACATGACCTGATTTCTCTATTCTCTCTTTTTTTTGCTCCGTAACAATATATTCTTTATTTATATGTAACCCTAGTGAGTATGAGGTTTCATTTGTGCCAAAAACAATAGATTCTTTATTTATATGTAACCCTAGTGAATATGAGGTTTCATTTGTGCCAAAAACAATAGAAGTCACGTCTGCTGTTTGCCTTCAAATCTGACGTTTCTGTAGTTAATATGACATCCATTTCCAGTATCCGTGTGCAAATGTGTGTTTTATGTAGGTTCTGGGGCTGGGTGAGGAGTGGAAGGGTGGTGATGTGGCGCGGACCGTCGGCGGAGGTCAGAAGGTTCGATGGTTGAAGAAAGAACTAGAGAAACATAAAGACAAACAAAACACGGTTATCATGTTTGTAGACAGGTGAGAACACAATGACATGACCTGATTTCTCTATTCTCTCTTTTTTTTGCTCCGTAACAATATATTCTTTATTTATATGTAACCCTAGTGAGTATGAGGTTTCATTTGTGCCAAAAACAATAGATTCTTTATTTATATGTAACCCTAGTGAATATGAGGTTTCATTTGTGCCAAAAACAATAGAATCTTTATTTATATGTAACCCTAGTGAGTATGAGGTTCCATTTGTGCCAAAAACAGTCGACTGCTTTGTACTATATGTATGTCAGCAGTCATTGTGTAACTGTTAAGATAAATTAGTATGCATCGATGTGTGTGTTCTTCATTTTTGTCATCTTGTTCTGTCATTTATGAAAGGCTGTCATTGTTTTCAAAAATGTGTTGTACAGATGATACATCTAAACAGTAAACATGTAAATTTGCGCACGGACATCTTCACATCATGTGGGTAGTTAATATTGTTAACTAAAACTAAAACCAAACTGAAACTAAATTAAATAAAACCTAAAACAGAAATAGCACAAAATTACATAACATTCAACGAAATAACTTAGTTTAAACTTATTTTATTTAAACTAGTTTCAAAGGCAACATTTTTTATTTTTGATTAGTCTAAGCACTAAAATAACTAAAATTAAATAAACTAAATCTAAAACCCCACAAAAACCAAAATCACACAACCAAATTACTAAAACTTTAACTGAAATTAAAATGAAAACAGAAGATATAAAAAATAAAATCGTATTCAAAAAAGTAGCAAAAAATAATACTATAGTAAATAATATAATAGTATAGCAATAACACTAAAATAACGCTTTATCAAACAGAGAGTTCTAATACCAAAATAAAAGTCTCATCTGCCAGCAAATAAACTATAGAAAATGATGCTTTTCTGTAATCCGTTAAATAACAACACAACAGCTCTGTTCGTTTATTATGATTTTCATTAGAAAACAGGAAATCAGTTTTGATCAAAAAGAAAATTAATAGTTTTAGAGTATAAAGCAGCATATTGCAAAACGTTGCTATCAGGGTTTGAAATAATGACGTTTTCTTCACTGAATAAAAGAGGATGCTGATGCATTAATCATGTTTTTTTTGTTTTTTCTGAAGAGAAACTTCATTATTTTGTGTTGGTTTTAAACACAATGTTGGTAAAGAGACTGAAGACAACATTAATACAGAACATACACATCAACATGAATAATTTCTCTTAATAATTACACAGTAACTGTAGACATGGACTAATGTTTAGTACAAAGCAGTCGACTGTTTTTGGCACAAATTAATGTAACTGAACTCCCTATACAGTGTTTCTGTGATGTTGACATGAATGTTGTGTGTGTGTATAGTTATGATGTGATTTTAGCCAGCGGTCCAGAGGAGCTGCTCAAGAAGTTTTCTCGTTTCTCTCATCGCGTGGTTTTCTCCGCCGAGGGCTTCTGCTGGCCGGACCAGAGATTGGCGTCCAAATACCCAGTAGTGCATCACGGCAAACGCTACCTCAACTCTGGAGGTGAGTGAGTGAGAGTGAGAGTGAGAGTGAGAGTGAGCGTGAGCGTGAGTGAGTGAGAGTGTGTGAGGTGAGTGTGTGTGTGCGCTGCGTGTGTGTGAGAGTGAGTGAGTGAGAGTGTGTGAGGTGAGTGTGTGTGTGCGCTGCGTGTGTGTGAGAGTGAGTGAGTGAGAGTGTGTGAGGTGAGTGTGTGTGTGCGCTGCGTGTGTGTGAGAGTGAGTGAGTGAGAGTGTGTGAGGTGAGTGTGTGTGTGCGCTGCGTGTGTGTGAGAGTGAGTGAGTTTGTGAGTGTGCAGTGTGAGTTTGTGAGTGTGTGTGTGCGGAGTGTGAGTTTGTGAGTGTGCAGTGTGAGTTTGTGAGTGTGTGTGTGTGCAGTGTGAGTTTGTGAGTGTGTGAGTGTGTGTGTGTGTGTGTGTGTGAGTGAGTGAGAGTTTGTGTGTGAGTGTGAGTGTGTGTGTGAGTGTGTGTGAGTGCAGTGAAACCCACAACCATGAGAGCTGACGCCCATGCCTTTGTGTGTGTGTGTGTGTGTGTGTGTGTAGGTTTAATCGGCTACGCTCCTGAGATTCATGCCATAGTGAAGAAGTGGAAATATAAAGACGACGATGACGATCAGCTGTTCTACACGCGCATCTACCTGGATAAAGAGCAGAGGGTGTGTGCGTTTGCACAGTTATTAACAGAGATCGTCTTTACTGTGACCTTATGTAGCAACAAACATTTTTGTTAATTGAAATAAAGATGAAATATATGAGGGTCAAAGACGAAAAAGGGTTTAAGCATAAAAACAATAAGTGTAATACTGCTTTAAATTGTTGTTGTTTTTCCCCAAAAAATTTAAAAGTTTTCTATTTAATTTAATTGCATTTTTGTTTTTGTTTTTCTGAGCAAAAAATAAATATCATACATTTTTCCCTGATTTACAGAAGAGACCCACTAAAATGTCATTGTGTAACAATCTTGTCAGGCATATTTACAACAAAAATCAATTTATGACATATTAAAAGACTAATTACTTTCACCCCAAATACTAATTAGTTGTAATTTTAAATTTTTTAAAT
>NW_015628680.1:423645-426447 GCF_001515625.1 Sinocyclocheilus rhinocerous | reverse complement strand
GTCAGAATAAGCATGTTGTTTGAATTTTTACGTAAATATTGTGTTACACTGAATGACAATGTAACATTATTTCAACCAAATTTGAACATTTTATTCTCCAAAAACGTATTTGAAACCTTAAAAGTAGACACTTGCATTTAATGTGCTTTCTATGGACATAAAATCACTTTTGTAAATTTCTTTTGATGCGGACATCTTAACGTCTTTGACCCATGAACATCTTAGGATTTATATTAAGAACTTTAACAATTAAGAATAAATTTTTCTTAAGGTTTCTGTGAATCCGTCTAGTAATGCGTGAATGATACGTGAAGCTGTTGATGCTGAATGCAGTTTCTCTTTTCCAGAGGAAGTTCAACATCACACTGGACCACAAATCCCACATTTTTCAGAATCTCAATGGAGCCATAGGTTCGCTGAAGTCCTGCTGTAATTCTGTCTGTTTAGTGTGATTTTTGTCTGATGGATGTGTGTTTTTCCAGAGGAAGTGGTCCTGAAGTTTGAGAAATCCAGAGTCAGAGCTCGGAATGTGGCCTATGACACACTTCCTGTCGTTATCCATGGCAACGGCCCGACTAAGGTAAACACAAGCATTCTTTTGCATTCTTTTGCTCTGTTACAGTTGCGCCCTCATGTAACGTACAGACATTCACATCAGACATTTGCTTTACTGCTAATCACACGGTGATATGCATATACACCAATGAAAAGATTATTATTATTTTTTTTAATGAAAAGAAATTAGTACATTTATTCAGCAGTGATGCTTTAAATTGATCAAAAGTGTTAGTAAAGACATTTATAATAATACAAAAGATTTCTATTTCAAATAAATGCTGTTCTTTTGAACTTTCTATTCATCTGTGAATCCTGAAAAATAAAATGCATCACAGTTTCCACAAAAATATTGTGCAGCACAACTGTTTTCAACATTGATAATAATCAGAAATGTTTCTCGAGCAGCAAATCACCATATTGCTATATTTAATTATTATTCATTAAAATTACATGGACAGGAACGACAGAATCTGTGGTGTTGAATCTGCATGATCTTTAATTTCTTTAGTGTATTTAATTAAAAATGTAATATTAATAATAAGTAATTATAATAATTTATAAATATAATAAAATACAAATATATATATAAAAATGAAAATGTTAAATATGTAATAAGTAAATATATAAAAGATTAATTATAAAAACAAATTTTTTTATTTTTTAGTATTTTATCGCACTTTTCATTTGTCACATATTTAAATAATTTAATTGTCCAAACATAGATTTTAACAAATGATTATTTAAAGCTTTTAAATTTTTTGGCTGTGAAAATATCTTCGTTTAATAGGCATCACAATATTATGAGTAAATCAACTTGAATTTGGGGCAGGACTAACCGTTTATCTGACCAGTGTTCAGGAAACCTGTTTGAAAACAGTCATTATTTGTGTGATTTGCTTTGGATCGCTGGTAACATATGAACTATTTGTTGTTTTGTGTGTGTGTGTGTGTAGCTCCAGCTGAATTATCTGGGTAACTATGTGCCGTCGGCGTGGACGTATGAACACGGCTGTGGAATCTGTGACGATGATTTGCTGGACCTGAGCGGTGTATCTGTGAGCGGCCGACACGAACACAATCTGACAAACCTGTGCTGTGTGCTTCAGGAGGATGAGATTGTATGTTTGTGTGTGTTTGTGTAGGACGAGGAGATGCCGCTGGTGCATGTCGCTGTGTTTATCGAGCAGCCGACGCCGTTTCTGGAAGAATTTCTGGAGAGACTCGCAACTTTGATCTACCCACACACACGCATACGACTCTTCATACACAACAACGTACGTACATGTTAAATTATTAAATTCAATTATTGAATTGTTAAATTTCATTTTCATACACAACTTATATGCACAACGATAATAACGTACGTTAAATTATTAAATTCAATTATTTAATTATTTCATTTTCATACACAACGACAACAACGTACATGTTAAATTATTAAATTATTGAATTGTTATATTTCATTTTCATACACAACGACAACAACGTACATGTTAAATTATTAAATTATTGAATTGTTATATTTCATTTTCATACACAACGACAACAACGTACATGTTAAATTATTAAATTATTGAATTGTTATATTTCATTTTCATACACAACGACAACAACGTACATGTTAAATTATTAAATTATTGAATTGTTATATTTCATTTTCATACACAACGACAACAACGTACATGTTAAATTATTAAATTATTGAATTGTTATCTTTCATTTTCATACACGACGACAACAACGTACATGTTAAGTTATTAAATTAAATTATTTCATTATTTCATTTTCATACACAACGACAACAAAGTACATGTTAAGTTATTAAATTCAATTATTGAATTGTTATATTTCATTTTCATACACAACGACAACAGCGTACGCTAAATTATTAAATTCACTTATTGAATTGTTATATTTCATTTTCATACACAACGACAACAGCGTACGCTAAATTATTAAATTCACTTATTGAATTGTTATATTTAATTTTCATACACAACTTATATGCACAACGATAACAACGTACGTTAAATTATTAAATTCAATTATTGAATTGTTACATTTCATTTTCATACACAACTTATATACACAACGACAACAACATGTTAAATTATTAAATTCAATTATTGAATTGTTATATTTCATTTTCATACACAACGATAACAATCTACGTTAAATTATTAAATTCAATTATTGAATTATTTCATTTTCATACACAACTTATATACACAACGACAACAACAT
>NW_015628680.1:420508-422185 GCF_001515625.1 Sinocyclocheilus rhinocerous | reverse complement strand
GCGCCGTTTCTGGAAGAATTTCTGGAGAGACTCGCAACTTTGATCTACCCACACACACGCATACGACTCTTCATACACAACAACGTACGTACATGTTAAATTATTAAATTCAATTATTGAATTGTTATATTTCATTTTCATACACAACTTATGTACACAACAACAACGTACATTTTAAATTATTAAATTAAATTGTTAAATTATTACATTTTATTTTCGTACATAATAACGTAAGTTTACACTAGAGATCGACCGATAGTGATTTTTAAAAATAACCGATATCAATACAGATTATTTGCATGTTTATGTGCCGATATGCAAAACCGATATGTGTTTATTTGTGTTTTACTTTACTTTCACTCACTCACTCACTCACACGCACACACACACACACACACACACACACAGCTGATGGTTGAGTGTATTGAATGAGCTGATCTTTCCCATGATTCCATTGACTGTGTGTTTGTGTTTCAGGGAGGCGTGTAAGAAGGACGTCTCCTGTGATTATTTCTTCAGCATCGACTCTGATGTTGCTCTGACCAATCCAGATGTTTTGCGGATTCTTATCGAAGAGAACAAGTGAGTGAACATGAGCAGACGTGCCACGTTACATGTTTCAACAGTATCATGTTTTCTCTATGATGACTTTTCAAGCATTTCATCATTTTATTTGATAAAAACCATCATCAAATAAAACCTAAACTCAAAGGTCTTCACTACAAACCCCTAAAATAAAAGTTTGGTTTAAGCTGAAGAAATTATGACAAATATATTATTATTTTATAGTAAAATGTACATCGTAAATAAATGTAGAAATTATTAAAACATCCATGTTTTAATTTATTAAACAAAAGTTTTTATTTTTATATTTTCGTATGATTACATTTTAAAATTGTTAAAGTTTTATGAATTCATTTGATTTACCACAGGTTTTTTGTATTAAATTGTAAAACACAATTCCGAAAATTTCAAACAAGACGACAACAGAATTTTGGGGGGAAAAAATAAAACCGATTTCATAGAGCTCTATTGTTACATTTCTAATTGTAAAATATTTTAGTGAGTTATTACACTGTAAAAGTTTTATAAACTCAGTTGATTTTTGAAGGTTACAATTTAATGATCCTTTAAAAACAAAAACAAAAAACATTAAACATAAAAAATAATACAAATGGAATTTGGGAGATAAAACAATAAAGCTCTTTTATTGTTAAATTATAGTAATAGTAAATTATTACATAGTAAACGTTTTTAAAATCTAGTTGATTTTTGAATGTTAAAATGTAATGAACAAAGAATGAAAAAGGGTTTAAGCATAAAAACAATAAGTGTAATACTGCTTTAAATTGTTGTTTTTTCCCCCACAAAAATGAAAAAGTTTTCGGTTTAATTCAATTGTATTTTTGTTTTCGTTTTTCCAAGCAAAAAAATAAATATCATACATTTTCCCCTGATTTACAGAAGAGACCCACTAAAATGTCATTCAGTGTAACAATCTTGTCAGGCATATTTACAACAAAAATCAATTTATGACATATTAAAAGACTAATTACTTTCACCCCAAATACTAATTAGTTGTCATTTTACATTTTAAAATTTTGCCACTATCCTAGGTTTTGCCCATTGGTCAGTAAGAATTTTTTTACTCATTTAAAACACAATAAAATGTAATAT
>NW_015628680.1:418476-420392 GCF_001515625.1 Sinocyclocheilus rhinocerous | reverse complement strand
ACTCACACACACACACACTCTCACACACACACACACACACACACTCTCACACACTCAAACTCACACACACTCAAACTCACACACACTCACACTCTCACTCTCTCACACACACACTCTCACAGACACACACACTCTCACAGACACACACACTCACACACACTCTCACTAACACGCACTCTCACACACGCACACACACACACACACGCACACACTCACACACACACACACACTCACACACACACACACACACTCTCACAGACACACACACACACACATACATTTTGGGAGAAATGGATGATTTCAGGATTCGTTCAGGAGTGAAACCGGATTGAATCAGAAGTGTCTTGTTATTTTCTCCGTCTGTCTGATGTTGGCAGGGCTGTGATCGCTCCCATGCTGTCTCGACACGGCAAGCTCTGGTCGAACTTCTGGGGCGCTCTGAGTCCGGAGGGCTTTTACTCGCGCTCGGAGGACTACATCGACATCGTCCAGAGCAAGAGAGTGTGAGTGTCATTCTCTGTCTGTGTGAGTGTGTGTGTGAGTGTGTCAGTGTGTGTGTCAGTGTGTGTGTGAGTGTGTGTGAGTGAGTGTGTGAGTGTGTATATCAGTACAGCAGCCTGACGTCTCCTCCTGTCCTCCAGAGGTTTGTGGAACGTTCCCTACATCACTCAGGTCTATCTGATCCGCGGAGAGACTCTGCGCTCGCGTCTGGCCCCCGTTTCTCTCTACCAGCAGGAGGGCATGGATCCAGACATGATCTTCTGCAAGAGCGTGCGCGAGCAGGTGAGCGTGCTTTAAAAATAACTTCTGGTTCTGCATCAGTCAGCCAGTGACATTATAAATATTGAAACTACGGCATGAATATTATAGGGCCCTTTGATTTATGCAATGTGGGAAACGTGGAACGGAATCACAGAATCCAGTCAATTTACGGAATGTCATGGAATTTGGGTAAAATTTGGATAAAGAAATTAAAAGTAGGGCTGATATCACAATATGGACAAGTGTCTATGAATATTCGGTTTAGCTCAAAGAAATTATGACATCAGAAATCCAGAAAAAAATTTAAACATGCAACACAATATTTCTGAAAAATGAAAACATTTTATAGGGCATTTTATAATAATAAATTATTAAATTGGGGAAGTTACATGAATTCAAGTGTTTAAAGAGAAAACAAAACACCAAACTTTAGGTTTATTCCTCTCTATATTCTGAAGGTTTCTTCATATTTCATTCACACTGATTTATACAACATTTTACTCCTGAAACATAGCGAAAATGTGTTTATTTTCTGTCTGTTGAGAGTATTTTCTGATTTATGGAGCGATAAAAAGAGAAATCCAGAATCCCCTCTATAAGAATCTTTAACATCTAATATGACGACAAAATCTGACATGAATTATGAATCTGGATTCAGATTTCTGTTCTGTAAATCTATGCAAATTAGTGCATATTTATTTAGACAATTCTTTTAGATTTCAGAACATTTGTAGTACAAAAAAAATGTTTGCAGTTCTTGCTGTAATCAATCAGCTGGGGAAGTAGAGTGATACTGATCAGGTAATATGTGACTCTATTCACCTGTAGTGTCTGTCTTTACACTGTGTGAGTGAGGACAGGTGCTAGATCGAGTCAGTTAAACATGCTCGTGTTTGTGTTTGTGTGTCTCGTCCTGCAGGGCGTCTTCATGTTCGTGTCCAACAGGGATGAGTTCGGCCGTCTGATCTCCTCCACCAATTACAACATCAGCCGTCTTCATCCGGACATGTGGCAGATATTCGACAACCCAGTGGTGAGAGATTCACACGTGAAGCACACGAGTGCAGAGACACGCATGCGAGCGCAGACTAACCCTGTGTGTGTCTCTGTGTGTGTGTCTCTCTGTGTGTGTGTGTCTCTCTGTGTGTGTGTGT
>NW_015628680.1:406825-418383 GCF_001515625.1 Sinocyclocheilus rhinocerous | reverse complement strand
TGTCTCTCTCTCTCTCTCTCTCTCTCTCTGTGTGTATGTGTCTCTCTCTCTCTCTCTGTGTGTGTGTGTGTGTGTGTGTGATCTCAGGACTGGAGAGAGAAATACATCCATGAGGATTACTCCAAGATTTTTGAGGACGATGAGAACTTCGTTGAGCAGGTGAGACTGAAGATCTGATGTGACTCTTTAACCCTATAAAGCTACTGTATCATATTTGATGTAATTTCTGTCTCTAAATGATGATCATGATCAAACTCTGCTGTTTCGCACTCAATCTCCTGCATGTCTTCTGTCTCTGATTGATAGTTTAAAGTTGTTTATCCAGTAAAAGCTCTTTTAGTGTAACTGTAGCTGGAGCTTCTCATGTCAGATCTTGACTGGTTTTTATCAAGTAAGCGTCAGAAAATTAGCTTTAGCTAAAAAAAAGCTTATTTATTTTATCTTATTTATGTTTTCAGTCACTGTCATTTGCCAGAGAATATTAAACAACACATAGTTTGAGATATGAGAGAAATGACGGAATTCTCATGTGATTCATGTCAATGTTAGTAGATTAATTACATAAACCGGTAAGAATTAATTTCTAAAAGACCACAAAAAAAAGAGAAAAAGAAACTGATAGTTAAAGAAAGGTACTGTGCTACCTGCAGTCATCTCACCTGATCAGCGCTCCTCCTCTTCCTGATGTCGCTCTCTGTCCTTCAATGCGCGCTTTCCTTTTCTCTGCTGTTATTTCTCGTGGATTTCTAAATGACTTTCCCCTCACAATCTAGTGAATTCAGACACAATGACATGCGCAAAGACGGCTGACTGCTGCCATCTAACCGCGGATACACGCGATACACGCGATTACAGCAGAGCACAGCTGCCCAAACTCACTGCTGTTAGTGCAGTTAACATGACAAACTAAAGTAGAGAAATAAGGAAAAAAATAACAGTAATTCTTTTTTTCTTTTTTTTTTGTAAGTTCAAGTTCATTTGTATTTCTCATCTCAGTGACATGTAACCCAACTTTATTATTAAATTAACTGATTAAAATCATTGTTCAAACACATTTCCAATTAAGTGTTTATGGTGTCTCACGTCAGTAAAGTAACTGATACTGTTCATTCAGTCCATATGATCAAAGTATGTATTGATAAATCTGAGTAAAATAAGGGTATATTTTAACACACAAATAACACACAAAGGTATTGGTTTCTTGACCTTTTATTATTTATTTATTTACAGTGAAAGTCAATGGGGTCCAGTGTTGATCTTTATTTTATTTATCTATCTATCTATCTATCTATTTTTTTATTTTTTTATAGAAAAAAAAAGTAGACTTCTTTAATTCTACTTTCTTTAAAAAAGTCTTCTATAAAGTTTGGTCAGTTCCACATGGTGAAAAGTATGGTAAAAAAAAATTAAGTAAATTAAGGGTATATTTCAACACTAGTAAAAATAATAGTTTGTTATATATATTCTTTTTTTTTTTAGTTACCGGAACTTAGTTAGTTAGTCTGTACAATGAAAGTCAATGGGGTCCATTGTTGATCTTGGTCTTGTTTGAAATCAATAATTCCACTTTCTTTCTTCTTTTTTTCTTTTACAGTGGGCTACTGGACTGACTGACTGAGTCTGCAGTAACTCACAGTGAAACCTGACTCTCAGAAACGCTCGGCGGGAAATGCATCAAAGCCGAACATAAATAGCAATCAGAGCACAAGTAAACCAATCAGAAGCTTTGTTACTGAATATGCAGCAATCAATTAGTGGATGGATTTCCGTCCATTTTAACAAAGTGAATCAAGGCACTTCTTACAGCATGTTATGGACAATTTGCAGTTTGTTTTACGCAAATGAATCCCAGACCTGCTCTGGCAGGACAGACATTCAACGAGCTGAAACTCCTTCTCCAGCAGAGATCTGCGATAGATATTACATCGGTGCTACAGATTTCAGAGCAGTTAACATAAATTAGGAGTTTCATGCTTGACAGAAGTAAGTACAGCAAAGGGCAAAGTTAAAAAGTGGTGCTAAAAACTGATTACTGATGAAAGGGCATAAACAAATGCATAAATACGTAAACAAAATGCTGTTTACAACACATCCTTCCACATATCTTTCAATTCAGACTGTATTACAAATGGGTTTGATATTTTGTGAAAAAGTGCAGGTTTTAGAACGACACAAGCTAATCAAATGATGTAACAATGCATCCATTGCTTAACCCTTTAAAGCCTGTACAGAATAATATTTGATGCAGAAATATTTAATGCGCAAAACAGCTTCTAAGTGATCAACATGATCAAAACTTTGGTGAAAAACCACACAACCTATTGATTAATACTTTAGACTTTTTTTATCAAGTCAAAGCTCTTTTAGTGTAATGGCTTCAGCTGGAGCTTCTCGTGTCAAGTCTTGACTGATTTTGATCAAGTAAAGGTCAGAATAACTGCAGTAATATCTCCAGATGAACACTTACTGGACTGAAGCAGCTCAGCTTTACTTGATTCTCCATCAATCATGTTTTAGAGTCTCAAATCTGATCCTCAGGATCTTTTGAGGAGCGTTTGTTTCCAGAAGCTTTACTTTCACTGTTCCTCAGCGGAGGAATGATCTTCACAAGCCTCCAGAACATCTCACATCTTCTGAGGAGCCGTTATTTCTTCAGCTCTCAATCACTGCATTATATGTTTGGAGCATTTCAATCTCATCTCACTGAGACAGATTACTGGAGATATAGAGCGACGACTGATATTTAGATCATTTTATGTCAGTATCTGCTCTACTGTTAGAAAGATCTCATTGATTTGCATTACAAGCATGAGAAGCTATTTTTTTCTTCATATTCTCACTAGATCAGACTATATGAGCCATAAAGCCCTGATTGATCAAATATGATATAAAACATAAAAACACATTTGCAAACTTTTGCTTTAGCTTTTCTTTAATATTCGTCTAAAAGTTCAATAAACTGCTCTATTTGAAGACATTAGATTTTTCTGACTGTTATTTCATATGTCAGGCTTTAAAGAGTTAAACTGGAGTGTGTGTGTGTGTGTGTGTGTTTCAGCCCTGTCCAGACGTCTACTGGTTTCCAGCATTCTCTGAGAGAATGTGTGATGAGCTTGTTGAGACCATGGAGGATTTTGGCGGATGGTCTGGAGGAAAAAACAAGGTCAGCGACCTCAGCGAGTGTGTGTGCCTGCGTGAGTGTGCGAGTGAGAGTATGTGTGAGTGAGTGTGCGAGAGTGAGTGTGTGTGCACGTGAGCAAGTGTGAGATTGGGTGTGCGTGCGTGCGTGCGTGCGTGTGTGTGTGTGTGTGTGTGTGAGTGAGTGAGTGAGTGAGTGAGTGAGTGAGTGAGTGAGTGAGTGAGTGAGTGAGTGAGTGAGTGAGTGAGTGAGTGAGTGAGTGAGTGAGTGAGTGAGTGAGTGAGTGAGTGAGTGAGTGAGTGAGTGAGTGAGTGAGTGAGTGAGTGAGTGAGTGAGTGAGTGAGTGAGTGAGTGAGTGAGTGAGTGAGTGAGTGAGTGAGTGAGTGAGTGAGTGAGTGAGTGAGTGAGTGAGTGAGTGAGTGAGTGAGTGAGTGAGTGAGTGAGTGAGTGAGTGAGTGAGTGAGTGAGTGAGTGAGTGAGTGAGTGAGTGAGTGAGTGAGTGAGTGAGTGAGTGAGTGAGTGAGTGAGTGAGTGAGTGAGTGAGTGAGTGAGTGAGTGAGTGAGTGAGTGAGTGAGTGAGTGAGTGAGTGAGTGAGTGAGTGAGTGAGTGAGTGAGTGAGTGAGTGAGTGAGTGAGTGAGTGAGTGAGTGAGTGAGTGAGTGAGTGAGTGAGTGAGTGAGTGAGTGAGTGAGTGAGTGAGTGAGTGAGTGAGTGAGTGAGTGAGTGAGTGAGTGAGTGAGTGAGTGAGTGAGTGAGTGAGTGAGTGAGTGAGTGAGTGAGTGAGTGAGTGAGTGAGTGAGTGAGTGAGTGAGTGAGTGAGTGAGTGAGTGAGTGAGTGAGTGAGTGAGTGAGTGAGTGAGTGAGTGAGTGAGTGAGTGAGTGAGTGAGTGAGTGAGTGAGTGAGTGAGTGAGTGAGTGAGTGAGTGAGTGAGTGAGTGAGTGAGTGAGTGAGTGAGTGAGTGAGTGAGTGAGTGAGTGAGTGAGTGAGTGAGTGAGTGAGTGAGTGAGTGAGTGAGTGAGTGAGTGAGTGAGTGAGTGAGTGAGTGAGTGAGTGAGTGAGTGAGTGAGTGAGTGAGTGAGTGAGTGAGTGAGTGAGTGAGTGAGTGAGTGAGTGAGTGAGTGAGTGAGTGAGTGAGTGAGTGAGTGAGTGAGTGAGTGAGTGAGTGAGTGAGTGAGTGAGTGAGTGAGTGAGTGAGTGAGTGAGTGAGTGAGTGAGTGAGTGAGTGAGTGAGTGAGTGAGTGAGTGAGTGAGTGAGTGAGTGAGTGAGTGAGTGAGTGAGTGAGTGAGTGAGTGAGTGAGTGAGTGAGTGAGTGAGTGAGTGAGTGAGTGAGTGAGTGAGTGAGTGAGTGAGTGAGTGAGTGAGTGAGTGAGTGAGTGAGTGAGTGAGTGAGTGAGTGAGTGAGTGAGTGAGTGAGTGAGTGAGTGAGTGAGTGAGTGAGTGAGTGAGTGAGTGAGTGAGTGAGTGAGTGAGTGAGTGAGTGAGTGAGTGAGTGAGTGAGTGAGTGAGTGAGTGAGTGAGTGAGTGAGTGAGTGAGTGAGTGAGTGAGTGAGTGAGTGAGTGAGTGAGTGAGTGAGTGAGTGAGTGAGTGAGTGAGTGAGTGAGTGAGTGAGTGAGTGAGTGAGTGAGTGAGTGAGTGAGTGAGTGAGTGAGTGAGTGAGTGAGTGAGTGAGTGAGTGAGTGAGTGAGTGAGTGAGTGAGTGAGTGAGTGAGTGAGTGAGTGAGTGAGTGAGTGAGTGAGTGAGTGAGTGAGTGAGTGAGTGAGTGAGTGAGTGAGTGAGTGAGTGAGTGAGTGAGTGAGTGAGTGAGTGAGTGAGTGAGTGAGTGAGTGAGTGAGTGAGTGAGTGAGTGAGTGAGTGAGTGAGTGAGTGAGTGAGTGAGTGAGTGAGTGAGTGAGTGAGTGAGTGAGTGAGTGAGTGAGTGAGTGAGTGAGTGAGTGAGTGAGTGAGTGAGTGAGTGAGTGAGTGAGTGAGTGAGTGAGTGAGTGAGTGAGTGAGTGAGTGAGTGAGTGAGTGAGTGAGTGAGTGAGTGAGTGAGTGAGTGAGTGAGTGAGTGAGTGAGTGAGTGAGTGAGTGAGTGAGTGAGTGAGTGAGTGAGTGAGTGAGTGAGTGAGTGAGTGAGTGAGTGAGTGAGTGAGTGAGTGAGTGAGTGAGTGAGTGAGTGAGTGAGTGAGTGAGTGAGTGAGTGAGTGAGTGAGTGAGTGAGTGAGTGAGTGAGTGAGTGAGTGAGTGAGTGAGTGAGTGAGTGAGTGAGTGAGTGAGTGAGTGAGTGAGTGAGTGAGTGAGTGAGTGAGTGAGTGAGTGAGTGAGTGAGTGAGTGAGTGAGTGAGTGAGTGAGTGAGTGAGTGAGTGAGTGAGTGAGTGAGTGAGTGAGTGAGTGAGTGAGTGAGTGAGTGAGTGAGTGAGTGAGTGAGTGAGTGAGTGAGTGAGTGAGTGAGTGAGTGAGTGAGTGAGTGAGTGAGTGAGTGAGTGAGTGAGTGAGTGAGTGAGTGAGTGAGTGAGTGAGTGAGTGAGTGAGTGAGTGAGTGAGTGAGTGAGTGAGTGAGTGAGTGAGTGAGTGAGTGAGTGAGTGAGTGAGTGAGTGAGTGAGTGAGTGAGTGAGTGAGTGAGTGAGTGAGTGAGTGAGTGAGTGAGTGAGTGAGTGAGTGAGTGAGTGAGTGAGTGAGTGAGTGAGTGAGTGAGTGAGTGAGTGAGTGAGTGAGTGAGTGAGTGAGTGAGTGAGTGAGTGAGTGAGTGAGTGAGTGAGTGAGTGAGTGAGTGAGTGAGTGAGTGAGTGAGTGAGTGAGTGAGTGAGTGAGTGAGTGAGTGAGTGAGTGAGTGAGTGAGTGAGTGAGTGAGTGAGTGAGTGAGTGAGTGAGTGAGTGAGTGAGTGAGTGAGTGAGTGAGTGAGTGAGTGAGTGAGTGAGTGAGTGAGTGAGTGAGTGAGTGAGTGAGTGAGTGAGTGAGTGAGTGAGTGAGTGAGTGAGTGAGTGAGTGAGTGAGTGAGTGAGTGAGTGAGTGAGTGAGTGAGTGAGTGAGTGAGTGAGTGAGTGAGTGAGTGAGTGAGTGAGTGAGTGAGTGAGTGAGTGAGTGAGTGAGTGAGTGAGTGAGTGAGTGAGTGAGTGAGTGAGTGAGTGAGTGAGTGAGTGAGTGAGTGAGTGAGTGAGTGAGTGAGTGAGTGAGTGAGTGAGTGAGTGAGTGAGTGAGTGAGTGAGTGAGTGAGTGAGTGAGTGAGTGAGTGAGTGAGTGAGTGAGTGAGTGAGTGAGTGAGTGAGTGAGTGAGTGAGTGAGTGAGTGAGTGAGTGAGTGAGTGAGTGAGTGAGTGAGTGAGTGAGTGAGTGAGTGAGTGAGTGAGTGAGTGAGTGAGTGAGTGAGTGAGTGAGTGAGTGAGTGAGTGAGTGAGTGAGTGAGTGAGTGAGTGAGTGAGTGAGTGAGTGAGTGAGTGAGTGAGTGAGTGAGTGAGTGAGTGAGTGAGTGAGTGAGTGAGTGAGTGAGTGAGTGAGTGAGTGAGTGAGTGAGTGAGTGAGTGAGTGAGTGAGTGAGTGAGTGAGTGAGTGAGTGAGTGAGTGAGTGAGTGAGTGAGTGAGTGAGTGAGTGAGTGAGTGAGTGAGTGAGTGAGTGAGTGAGTGAGTGAGTGAGTGAGTGAGTGAGTGAGTGAGTGAGTGAGTGAGTGAGTGAGTGAGTGAGTGAGTGAGTGAGTGAGTGAGTGAGTGAGTGAGTGAGTGAGTGAGTGAGTGAGTGAGTGAGTGAGTGAGTGAGTGAGTGAGTGAGTGAGTGAGTGAGTGAGTGAGTGAGTGAGTGAGTGAGTGAGTGAGTGAGTGAGTGAGTGAGTGAGTGAGTGAGTGAGTGAGTGAGTGAGTGAGTGAGTGAGTGAGTGAGTGAGTGAGTGAGTGAGTGAGTGAGTGAGTGAGTGAGTGAGTGAGTGAGTGAGTGAGTGAGTGAGTGAGTGAGTGAGTGAGTGAGTGAGTGAGTGAGTGAGTGAGTGAGTGAGTGAGTGAGTGAGTGAGTGAGTGAGTGAGTGAGTGAGTGAGTGAGTGAGTGAGTGAGTGAGTGAGTGAGTGAGTGAGTGAGTGAGTGAGTGAGTGAGTGAGTGAGTGAGTGAGTGAGTGAGTGAGTGAGTGAGTGAGTGAGTGAGTGAGTGAGTGAGTGAGTGAGTGAGTGAGTGAGTGAGTGAGTGAGTGAGTGAGTGAGTGAGTGAGTGAGTGAGTGAGTGAGTGAGTGAGTGAGTGAGTGAGTGAGTGAGTGAGTGAGTGAGTGAGTGAGTGAGTGAGTGAGTGAGTGAGTGAGTGAGTGAGTGAGTGAGTGAGTGAGTGAGTGAGTGAGTGAGTGAGTGAGTGAGTGAGTGAGTGAGTGAGTGAGTGAGTGAGTGAGTGAGTGAGTGAGTGAGTGAGTGAGTGAGTGAGTGAGTGAGTGAGTGAGTGAGTGAGTGAGTGAGTGAGTGAGTGAGTGAGTGAGTGAGTGAGTGAGTGAGTGAGTGAGTGAGTGAGTGAGTGAGTGAGTGAGTGAGTGAGTGAGTGAGTGAGTGAGTGAGTGAGTGAGTGAGTGAGTGAGTGAGTGAGTGAGTGAGTGAGTGAGTGAGTGAGTGAGTGAGTGAGTGAGTGAGTGAGTGAGTGAGTGAGTGAGTGAGTGAGTGAGTGAGTGAGTGAGTGAGTGAGTGAGTGAGTGAGTGAGTGAGTGAGTGAGTGAGTGAGTGAGTGAGTGAGTGAGTGAGTGAGTGAGTGAGTGAGTGAGTGAGTGAGTGAGTGAGTGAGTGAGTGAGTGAGTGAGTGAGTGAGTGAGTGAGTGAGTGAGTGAGTGAGTGAGTGAGTGAGTGAGTGAGTGAGTGAGTGAGTGAGTGAGTGAGTGAGTGAGTGAGTGAGTGAGTGAGTGAGTGAGTGAGTGAGTGAGTGAGTGAGTGAGTGAGTGAGTGAGTGAGTGAGTGAGTGAGTGAGTGAGTGAGTGAGTGAGTGAGTGAGTGAGTGAGTGAGTGAGTGTGCGAGTGAGTGTGTGTGTGTGTGTGTGATTGTGATTGTGCGAGTAAATCAGCAGCTCATGTGTGTTTTTCTCAGGATGAACGGTTATCTGGAGGTTATGAAAACGTTCCTACAGTCGATATTCACATGAATCAGATCCAGTATGAGAAAGAGTGGCTGAAGTTCCTCAAAGACTACATCGTTCCTGTGACGGAGAAACTCTACCCAGGATACTATCCGAAGGCAGTATATCGGTTCAAAATATCGGTTATCGGTCTACTTGATCTGTAATAATCGGTATCGGCATCGGCCTTGAAAAACACATATCGGTCGACCCCTTGTGAGAGTGTGTGTGTGTGTGTGTGTGTGAGAGTGAGTGAGTGTGTGAATGTGCGCGTGTGTGTGAGTGTGTGTGTGTGAGTGAGTGTGTGAATGTGCGAGTGTGAGTGAGCGTGTGTGCGCGTGAGTGTGTGTGAGTGTGTGTGTGAGTGTGTGAATGTGCGAGTGTGAGTGAGCGTTTATGAGAACGTTCCTACAGTCGATATTCACATGAATCAGATCCAGTATGAGAAAGAGTGGCTGAAGTTCCTCAAAGACTACATCGTTCCTGTGACGGAGAAACTCTACCCAGGATACTATCCGAAGGTGAGACGACAGTCCGTTAAATCTCAGGCTAATCAACATTTTGATTTTAAATTTTAAATGTAAAACAGCTGTTTTCTATTAATATCTGTTAAACTGTAATGTATTTCTGTGATGCGCAGCTGTATTTTCAGCATCATTACTCCAGTCTTCAGTGTCACATGATCTTCAGAAATCATTCTAATATGCTGATTTGCTGCTCAACAAACATTTCTGATTATTATCAATTCATATTTTCGTATTTTTGTGATAAATGATACATAATCATTCAAAATGTTTTTCAAAGATTAAACTGATGTTATTTTGATAAAATAAATGCATAAATATAGTCCTGATGAGCATAAGAGCTTCTTTCAAATCAGCATACTAGAATGATTTCTGACACTGAAGACTGCAGTAATGATGCGGAAAATACAGCTGCGCATCACATGAATAAATTACATTTTAACATGTATTCACATAGAAAACAGCTGTTTTAAATTCTAATAATATTTTACTGTATTTTTGACCAAATAAATGCAGCCTTGCCGAGCGGAAGAGACTTCTTTAAAAAACATTAAATCGTATTTATCCCAAACTACTGAACACTAGTGAAAATGAGTGTAAAATAACTGAGTGACACAAACTTGTGTGTGTGTGTGTGTGTGTGTGTGTGTGTGTGTGTTACAGGCTCAGGCTGTGATGAATTTTGTGGTTCGTTATCGTCCTGATGAGCAGCCATCGCTCCGTCCGCATCATGATTCTTCCACGTTCACCGTTAACATCGCGCTCAACAGAAAAAACATTGATTATGAGGTAAATAAACTTTCCATTGTCTTTGTTGTGTTAATTAGAGTGTTTCTACCCATAAACAAACCTGTGTGTGTGAGTGTGTGTGTGTGTGTGTGTGTCTGTCTCTGTGTGTGTGTGTGTGTTACAGGCTCAGGCTGTGATGAATTTTGTGGTTCGTTATCGTCCTGATGAGCAGCCATCGCTCCGTCCGCATCATGATTCTTCCACGTTCACCGTTAACATCGCGCTCAACAGAAAAAACATTGATTATGAGGTAAATAAACTTTCCATTGTCTTTGTTGTGTTAATTAGAGTGTTTCTACCCATAAACACATAATACACTCGTCTCTCTGTGTGTGTGTGTGTGTCTCTCTCTGTGTGTTGTGTGTGTGTGTGTGTGTGTAAAGCCGCAGCTCATGTGTGTGTCTCTCTCAGGATGAACGGTTATCTGGAGGTTATGAGAACGTTCCTACAGTCGATATTCACATGAATCAGATCCAGTATGAGAAAGAGTGGCTGAAGTTCCTCAAAGACTACATCGTTCCTGTGACGGAGAAACTCTACCCAGGATACTATCCGAAGGTGAGACGACAGTCCGTTAAATCTCAGGCTAATCAACATTTTGATTTTAAATTTTAAATGTAAAACAGCTGTTTTCTATTAATATCTGTTAAACTGTAATGTATTTCTGTGATGCGCAGCTGTATTTTCAGCATCATTACTCCAGTCTTCAGTGTCACATGATCTTCAGAAATCATTCTAATATGCTGATTTGCTGCTCAACAAACATTTCTGATTATTATCAATTCATATTTTCGTATTTTTGTGATAAATGATACATAATCATTCAAAATGTTTTTCAAAGATTAAATTGATGAAAAGTGACAGTAAAGACATTTATGTGACAAAACATATCTATTTCAAATAATTGCTCTTCTTATTTTTTTTTTGAGTCTCCCAGGAAGGGCTGGTCGTTCATGCATCCGGGCCGTCTGACGCACTATCACGAGGGGCTTCCCGTCACTCGAGGAACACGATACATCATGGTGTCGTTTGTTGACCCTTGAAGCTTACGTGAACTCTCTCTGTCTGTGTGTGTGTGTGTGTGTGTGTGTGTGTGTCTGTGTCTGTGTCTGTGTCTGTGTGTTTCTCTGTAAATTAAACCTGAGATGTTACATATGAGCGGATCGTCACCAATCTGAGGTCACACTTTCACTCCTTCAACACAAATCAACCTTAAAGTTTGATGAAAAGAGTATTTTTACTTGATTTTATAGAATAATCGAATCACAGATGTTTTTAAGAGCATTAGTCCTGAATTAGCTTTTGTACTCGAGCTTTGTACAAACTGCTTTTAAATTATTTGTTGTTTTTTGGAAAATAAATATTGGAAACAGAAGCTGGTGTCATTTACTGGATTATGACTTCTAAAAGCAGATTCTTCAGAATTATCCCAGAATCATATGTACTTTAAATTGAGCAGTTAATTGATCATTAAACAACATTTGATACCGATTGAATGAAGTCACATTAATATGATGTGTATCATATGTAAAGTTTAACTGTGTCACTGCAGGAACAAATATTGCACAATGCTGAACAAACATAAAACTGTATTTCCTCATAAAATGTTGTTGAGTTTTATTGACCTTTCCCTCCTGCTTCAGTAAACAGTGCTGCTGTTCCCAGGTACGAAAACTGAGATACAGAGCCAGATATCTTAATATCCTTTTAGATGTTAGTTTGTTAAAAACTTTTCTTTCGGTATCTTCATTTTTAAGGCCCTGTATGGTTCAGTTCCAGAGATACTGGGATTTAATATGGCTCCAGGAGTATATTGTTACATGCACATTTTCAGTGCTCGAAAACCCACATCAAAAGTGACGCACATTTGGTTTTTGACCACTGAAAATGAGCACGGTTTCAAGCGTCTGCCACAGTTCTTCTGGATTGAGTCTGTCTCTGTTTCTTCATGTATTCACAGATGGACTGATGATGATCAGATCAGATCTCTGTGGAGCACTGGCTGCTGTCAGACTAAAGTCTCACTGCATTATTACAATTAATGGCAAAATTA
>NW_015628680.1:395055-397224 GCF_001515625.1 Sinocyclocheilus rhinocerous | reverse complement strand
CACAGTTCTTCTGGATTGAGTCTGTCTCTGTTTCTTCATGTATTCACAGATGGACTGATGATGATCAGATCAGATCTCTGTGGAGCACTGGCTGCTGTCAGACTAAAGTCTCACTGCATTATTACAATTAATGGCAAAATTAATGTTTGGAAATGTGAACTGGTATTTCCTACTGACACACTACAGCAAAAGATAGAAATAACTGACTTTAAAACATTTTTTGTTGGTGGAAATACTAGTGGCCTAAGAATTTTGCACAGACGTGTGTGTGTGTGTGTGTGCGTGTATATATACACACTATATATATATATATATAGTGGGAGAAGCCGTGGTCTAATGGTTAGAGAGTCGGACTCGTAACCCAAAGGTTGTGGTGGGGGGAGTGAATGTACAGTGCTCTCTCCCTCCTGCAGTCTTGTGATGATAAGAGATACACATATGAACCCTAATTTAGGCCTAAATGAAATTTCAGACAACTGTACTTTACCTTTAATTATGGACACTTTTACCGCATATGAAACTTCCTTGGTCAGTGCCTCTTGAAGAAAACATGAACCAGAAAAGTTCCAGAAATAAAATTCAAATGCTTTTACTTTCCTGAACTGGGCAGTTGTTATTTGCTGCATTCAAGTACACAACCTGCAAATACAAAGGAAAAAAGAATAATGCAACAAAAAGAACATAAATAAATACATTGGAACAGAATGTATTACAAGCTTCTTTTCAATAAACAGGAATCAATTTTCATATACATCATCGTGAATGGACTGATTTTGATAGCAGATGACTAGTAACACTGTAAATCAAATGCATACATGGTGAAACCAGTGTTTTATAGGAACACAGACTAAACAAACCTTCAAATATTACGATGTATCTATTTACAAGATTAAAGATAAAACACATTTTGAAAACTTTACTGTAATTCCTATAGCTTTATATATAGCCTATGTATGCATGTGTGTGTGTGTGCGTGCATCATTACAGTCTTTAAAAAGGGTTCATATGTGTATCTCTTATCATCACAAGACTGCAATCACTAGTAAACGGAAGACTTCCTATTAATAAAGTATCTGAAAAAGATCTACTCTATGAACAATGCATTAAATTACATTAAATAAAGACAAAATAAATAAATAAAACAAGCAAATGAAACGATAACTCACATGTATCTGGTCCAACTGGGGATCGGGAGCCCTTCCTGGGCTTGACAGGGGATCGAGAGCCATTCCTAGGCTCGACAGGGGATCGGGAGCCCTTCCTGGGCTTGACAGGGGATCGAGAGCCATTCCTAGGCTCGACAGGGGATCGGGAGCCCTTCCTGGGTTAAATTGAGGATTCCGAGGTCTCTCCTCCTCCTTTTGACCCTGAATTCCCTCCACATTCTGGCCCTTATGTCCCGCCATAGTCAGCTCACCCTCAGCCATGATGCAGGGGGCGGAGCTCCTCTCCGCGCTCACACCGTCCACGGCTTGCTCCCTCGTGGTGGGCACTGTCACCGGCTCTCGCACCTGGTCTGACGGGTTGGGCTCAACATCCCAGGCGATCCTCCGCTCAGCCGCTTGGCTTTGCTCTGGCTCGTTGATTGCGGCGGGAAATGGCTCTCCGTCCTCGGTGGGCTCAGGCTGATGTGCCGTACCGTGGGGAGATGGTGGGCTGGGCTCTGGGTCCGAAG
Organism: Sinocyclocheilus rhinocerous; assembly: GCF_001515625.1. NCBI lineage: Eukaryota > Metazoa > Chordata > Actinopteri > Cypriniformes > Cyprinidae > Sinocyclocheilus > Sinocyclocheilus rhinocerous. Next base: position 395,549 of record NW_015628680.1, on the reverse strand, counting down.
TGGCTCCGGTGAGATCCTCCACGGGGCCGATGGTGAGTGGCGACCCGTTTCTCGCCAGAGTCCACTCCACAAAGGCGGCAAATTCCTCCCGAGGACCATCTTCGGATGACCGCGCTCTGCACTCGGCGTTCAGACTTGCCTCATAGAAAGCGCAGAGCGCGTCGTCCGGATAGCGGGTGATGTTAGCGACCAACAGGAACTGTCTGGTATGGTCCTCGAGAGTCTTGCCCTCCTGCTGCAGCAGGAGAAGGAGGAATTCAGGGCAAGTGAAGGGATCCATAGGGCAAACACAACGGAAACAAAAAACGGAGTATAAACCGGAAAACAAACGGAGGGGAGAACACGGAAGTTAAACTGGTTCTTTGGTCAGTTATTCTGTCACGGTACGGGTGTTCTAAAGAACAGGCAGGACGACGAAGATGACGAATCAAAGGATATTTAATAAAGAAACAGGAAATCCAGACAGGGTAGACATCAACATAGACAGGAACATG
>NW_015628680.1:385752-385832 GCF_001515625.1 Sinocyclocheilus rhinocerous | reverse complement strand
CGGTGAGATCGGTGAGATCCTCCACGGGGCCGATGGTGAGTGGCGACCCGTTTCTCGCCAGAGTCCACTCAGCAAATTCC
>NW_015628680.1:370446-385277 GCF_001515625.1 Sinocyclocheilus rhinocerous | reverse complement strand
CCGTGGAGACAGAGGGAGGGACGGAGGGGGACTTAGGAGGAGGACAAAGGAGTGGATGTGGGATGGAGACAGGGGACGGCAAAGGGCTGGCAGGCAGACAGACATGATAGGTGGAGGCTCCGGCAGAGGACGGATAACCAGGAGGAGGCCGGCAGACAGAGACCAAGGTGGCGACATATATGTGTGTGTCTGTGTGTGTGTGTGTGTGTGTGTATATATACAGTATATATATATATATGTGTGTGTGTGTGTATGGATGAATTGTTTACAGTAAGATCAATAACAAATTGGGTGAATTTTGGTGATTTTGAACTTTTGAGTTTCATGCTTGTTGATCTTCAGTGACGTCACACCAGACTGCCAGTAACTTCATGACATTTATGAGAAGTGATGAGGTTAATTAACTAAGAGGGGCTGTGTCATAGACGCGCGTGTGTGTGTGTGTGTGTGTGTGTGTTATTTTGATTCTCAATCTCACACACACACACACACACTTGCTCCAGCATCGGTGTATCTGATGGCGTTGGCGTTTCTCCGGTGGCTCTTCAGGCTGCTGACCGTCCTGATCGTCTCTCAGTGTGTGTGTTGTGTTTTATTACACACTCGTCCAGGTGAGCAAATGAGCTCTTCAGCTTCATCTCTGTTCACATCACTCATATCCTCTGCATTAAAAATGTCATTTATAATTCCTTAACTTTCACGAAACAATGAAGTCTGAAATATAGGATTTAATCGAATGCAGTATATTTGAATTTTCCACGACTCTAATAATATGATAATAATCATTCTTCACTTGTCATTGTGAACGACTGTGTGCTGTTTGAGAAACGCACAGTGTGTCAGTTTAGATGTTCATCTCATGCTTTCCTAAAGTATTTTAAATCGCGTGTGAAAAAGCCTGATATGATGAAATATGACTCTCTAATTATGCACTTCATTTTTCAAAGTTATTACAGATCAGGGCTAATCATCACACCCAAGCGCAGCAGACACATTTACTAAATTGGTTTGACGTTTCGTTCAATTTTTTCTTAAACCTGGTTTTTGTGAATCCAGTGGTCAAATGCTGTTTGGCCGCCTGACTAATGAACTAGTCTTTGTGTGAAGGTCCACAAAACTGGAAGACTCTCCAGTCTGGACTCAAAACTGGAAGAAGTGTATATAAGCAGTAGGCTATTTTAGGAAGGAACATCGAAAAGATGAAGAGGGAGTATAGGGAGAATCAATAAATTATGAATCATTTATTGCTATTGTGTAAATGTGTAATCCACAAAAAAAGTAACTGTATTACAAGTATTTTAAAATGTAATTTAATCTAATTACAAGTACTTAATTTTTGGAATCTGATTACGTAATCCAGATTACATGTAATCAGTTACTACCCAGCTCTGACGATCATAAAATTCATAACAGCATCATTCATAAGTGCAATATTGTCCGACGCTCAGCAGATGACGATAAGAAATCAGACCATTCATGTACTATTATATTTTTGTTGATATTTAGAATTATTTCTGCTCTCATTTTCATTTTAGGTAAAGTTTTAGTAGTTTTTTTTGTTTTTATTAGTTTTGTTGTTTTTAAATGTCTGTCTAGTTATTACATTTTATTTCAGTTTTAGTTATTTTAGAACATCAAGACAAACTTAATGAAAATGTTGCCTTGTCAACTAGCTAAAATAAATGAGTTTAAGTATTTTTTTTTTTTTTAGTATTTTAAAAAAAAATGTGTTAACTATATAACCCTGGTGTAAAAAATTACCGAACAGTCTTAATCAGAATCTACTCCGTATTTATTTTTCAATATTGAAAGCGATCTATATATATAGAGAGAGAGAGAGAGAGAGAGACATTGATAAATTATGTATATTAATAAATGTACAATGCAAATGTTAATGTACAAAAAAATTATGTATTCACAAACATTAATTCAATGTTCACGTCATTTTAAAAAAAAATCCTGAAATTGTATTATGTCATGATATTAAATAACAATAAATAAATATTCTGATGTTGCTTTATGGTCTTTTTAGGGTTAAATTACGTTTTATGCAGACATATTTTGGGTCACCGTGAACAGCAATCTATTGAAAATATCAGCAAAAGTATAAAGGAAACGCCGTTATGGCCGCTTCTTTACATGCATTTTGACCGCTCCCAGCACCCATACCGTAAGTGCGCGATTAGACGCGCAGAAAAAATAAATAAGTGCGGCTGGCTTGACCGCAGTTATCTGGGACATGGTTAATTCATACATTACTCCGCATTTCTTGAGGCAGTTCAATTAGTTTCTTCTCGCTTCGGGTTTGACAGAGACAGAATAAGCGCAGTCATATATGTAAATATGTAAAATCAGTCCCAAGGTAGTCAGAATTACCATAAGTGAAGTTTCGTGAGTCTTCGGTACACAAAAATGGCTTAATTTGCTGATATTACAGTAACTGATCTGACGAGTTCATTCAGTGGATTCGACTGATTCAAACCAGCAACGAGAGTAAAAATGAATCAAAAAGGAACCTGTTCAAATGAGTCGTTTGTTCGTGAATCATCGCATTCAGACTGCAAAACTGCATTCACAAACCTGGTAAATGTGCTTTTTTTTACATGCTGTGGCGCTGGAGATGACTCGCAGCAAACGCTGACATAAACGCGATAGGAATTATCGTTCAAAACCGCTAAAAAACATAATTTAATTTCTGAGATAATGAGCGAATCAGAGAAAACACACACACACACGCTTTTGCGCTCCGCTGCTGTTGGTAAACATTCCGTTTCCATGGCAACGTTGGAACGGCAACAAGACACGTCACTGAGTGATGACGTCACAGACTCAGTTTAAAAGGCAGAATAGTTGAGTGGTATTGAGTGAAAGCTTGCGAATGCAGACCGTAGCAACACTTGTACAAACGCCAGTCCGTATAGATCGAGATATATTCAATCTGTACAGACAGGGTGTATCAGATACAGTTTAAACTCACATTATCAGATACAGATTATGCAGAGGAGAACACCAGACACAATGTCCACAGAGGTCAGCGAGGTGCTTCTGGAGGTTTACTTCAACAGCGCCTTCTACTCCGGGGAAAGTTACTGGGCATCAGATGATAAAGATGTGCAGCTGGAGTTTGAGATCACCGATGCCATCTACGACCTTCTCGGCTGCAGCGCATCTCAAGAGATAGATGTGCAGCTGGAGGTTGAGACGGACGATCACGTCTCAGTCGGTTACTGCAGTCCAGGAGAGATGCATGTGCAGCTGGAGGCTGATGAGAATCAGGACATCTCAGTCTGTGAAGTGAAAGATTTGCAGCTGGAGATGAACAGGAATGGCAGCGTCTCGGAGCTGAAGAGCCCTGCGCTGCTGTCTGAAGATCTGAGCGACCCAGCAGGACCTTCAGTGGAAGAGGCCGATGATCAGGAGAACAGCCCGACAGGTGAAGACATGCTTTTATATGTCTGATTCGTGTTTATTCATGTGGTTCGAGATGCTTCTGATAGTGTACTATCATGTTGGCTTGAGAAAGACGTAATACTGTTTTCCTATTATTCGTCCACTTCTTCTGACACCCTAATTTTCCAAGAGTAAAATCTCCTTGAGCTTTCAAGTTACGACTACCAAATTTGGCAGGGGCCTTCAGGCTGATCTGAATTTTGTTGCTATGTATCTTCTAATTGATCCGACTTACAGAATTCATGTAGCCGACTTTCAAACACTGATGGATTCAGGGGGTGAAAACTTTTGCCCATAATGAGTCGTTTAGACTTTATCCACCAAATCTATCTATCTATCTGCAGAAACCTGTTGGAAACATGTTAGAAACAACTATCAGAGGACTTTTAGTGTTTTTTAAAGGTCTAATTGGTTGTTGATGTGGTTTCGTAGCAGTCAGATTAGGTCTAATGTGGTTTGAAGTATCTTTCTGACTTTCTTAGAATTTAGAGTAAAACCTTCAAACTTCAGGCTTTTATAAGTCACTTTTAAACTTTTAGACAAGGCTTTGGTCAAGTTTGTCATCAAACTTTACTTATCTAGTTTGTTTTCTTCTTTTTTCAGAACGCACCGCTGGGCGGATGAGCAAGAAAATGAGGGCAGTCTTCCAGCTAATTCGTGCAGTTTTCCAGAGAAAAACGCAGAAGCCTGTTGGGGAACCTGAAGTGGGTCTGCTTGATTCAGAGGAATCGTGTGTCCCAGATCCAAGCGCTCCCGAGCCAGAACCTGAAACGGATGTGGTCGATTCTGAGCAATCGTGTGTCCCAGATCCCAGCGTTCCTGATCCAGAACCTGAAGTGGATCTGGTTGATCCCGAGCAATCGTGTGTCCCAGATCCCAGAGTTCCTGATCCAGAACCTGAAGGGGATCTGGTTGATCCCGAGCAATCGTGTGTCCCAGATCCCAGCGTTCCTGATCCAGAACCTGAAGGGGATCTGGTTGATCCCGAGCCATCGTGTGTCCCAGATCCCAGCATTCCCGAGCCAGAACCTGAAAAGGATCTGGTCGATTCTGAGCAATCATGTATCCCTGAACCTGAAGGGGACCTGGTTGCTCCTTCTGAACCTAAACTGGATCTAGTTGATCCAGAGGAATCATGCGTCAGCCAAACAGGTGAAGACATGCATTTATATGTCTTATTCATGTTTATTCGTGTGGTTAGAGATGTTTCCGATAGTGTATTATCATGTTGGCTTGACAAAGACGTAATACTGTTTTCCTATTATTCGTCAACTTCTTCTGACATCCTAATTTTCCAAGAGTTACACCTCCTTGAGCTTTCAAGCTACAACCACCAAATTTGGCAGGGACCAGGGACAGAAACCTGTTGGAAACATGTTAGAAACAACTATCAGAAGACTTTTAGTGTTTTTTAAAGGTCTAATTGGTTTTTGATGTGGTTTCGTAGCAGTCAGATGAGGTCTAATGTGGTTTGAAGTATCTTTCTGACTTTCTTTGAATTTTCTGAGTAAAACCTTCAAACTTCAGGCTTTTATAAGTCACTTTTAAACTTTTAGACAAGGCTTTGGTCAAGTTTGTCATCAAACTTTACTTATCTAGTTTGTTTTCTTCTTTTTTCAGAACGCACCGCTGGGCGGATGAGCAAGAAAATGAGGGCAGTCTTCCAGCTAATTCGTGCAGTTTTCCAGAAAAAACCGCAGAAGCCTGTTGGGGAACCTGACGTGGGTCTGCTTGATTCAGAGGAATCGTGTGTCCCAGATCCAAGCGCTCCCGAGCCAGAACCTGAAATGGATGTGGTCGATTCTGAGCAATCATGTGTCCCAGATCCCAGCGTTCCTGATCCAGAACCTGAAGTGGATCTGGTTGATCCCGAGCAATCGTGTGTCCCAGATCCCAGCGTTCCTGATCCAGAACCTGAAGTGGATCTGGTTGATCCCGAGCAATCGTATGTCCCAGATCCCAGCGTTCCTGATCCAGAACCTGAAGGGGATCTGGTTGATCCCGAGCAATCGTGTGTCCCAGATCCCAGAGTTCCTGATCCAGAACCTGAAGTGGATCTGGTTGATCCCGAGCAATTGTGTGTCCCAGATCCCAGAGTTCCTGATCCAGAACCTGAAGTGGATCTGGTTGATCCCGAGCAAATGTGTGTCCCAGATCCCAGCATTCCCGAGCCAGAAACTGAAAAGGATCTGGTCGATTCTGAGCAATCATATATCCCTGAACCTGAAGGGGACCTGGTTGCTCCTTCTGAACCTAAACTGGATCTAGTTGATCCAGAGGAATCATGCGTCAGCCAAACAGGTGAAGACATGCAAATATAAATGTCTTCTTACAATTTGGACTAATTGCTCATATTTAATGTGGTTAGAGATGTTTCTAATGCCGCATTGTGTTTTCTTCTATTATCAGAAAGTACCAAAGCGATGAAGATTAAGAAAGTCCATGGCTTCGTCGTGACCAGGAGAGTAGAATATGCTACAGTGAGGAACATAAAGAAAATCAGTACCTGTTTGCAGAACGACAGACTGAAGCCTGTTGGGGTCTCAGCACGGCCTGAGATGGACCTGAACGTTCCTGAGCCAGAACCTGGGGAGGATCTGGTTGCTCCTGCTGAACATGAATGGGATGTGGTTGATTCGGCGGAGCTTTATGCCCCGGGTCCAAGCACTCCTGAGCCGGACCCTGAAGAGGATCTGGTTGATTCCGTGGAGCTTTATGTCCCGTGTCCGAGCATTTCCGAGCCACATCCTGAATGGGTTCTGGCTGCTCCAGAGGAATCGTGTGCACCGGGTCCAAGCGTTCCAGAGCCAGAATCTAAAGTGACATCTGAGTTTTCAACGTTGGAAAACTACATCCCTCAAAACATGTTCCAACTAGAGGACTGTTTAAAGAATTGTGCACTGCTCAAAGAAAGACATGTGACTAACGTCTGGCCCAGGGTCTTCATCGGAGATGAGTAAGTCTGCGACACAACTGTGTTTCTCTCATTGTTCTGTCATTTATTCTACACGGTACACCCTCTTTAGTGAAAGACTAACCTAGGCTGTTGTGTTCTTGTGCAGAGAGATAGCAACAGACCGAGATGTGTTGAGGGAGATGTGCATCACTCACATCCTGAACGCCGCAGCGCCCAAGAAGGCCTTGAACTACTACTTGGGAACGTCTTATGTTGAAGACATAGGAGGAATGGTCTACACAGGGTCCAGATATTACAGAGGCTTGCACATCAATTATTACGGCTTGCCTACAACAGACAGGCGCTGCTCCGACATCAGCAAGTACTTCATGCCAGCTGCAAAATTCATTGATAAGGCCTTGGATAAACGAGCGAGTAAGAGATGACACACACACACACTCCATTTCTCATCTATTTTCAGTCTGGGAATTAGGTTTTTGACTGTCTTTCTGATTTCTCTCCTCAGGTAAGGTGCTGATTTGCTGCAAGCAGGGTGTCGAGCACTCGGCGACTCTGTTTCTGGCGTATCTGATGATCTGCCATGACATGATGGTGGAGGAGGCCATTGATCACGTCATAAAGTCGAGACGCATCAGGCCCTCCAGAGACTTCCTGAAGAAGCTGACGCTCCTCAACGCTGACCTTGTGAACAAGCGAAAACTAAAGCTACAGGACACAAAAACAGGCAGAAAGAGGAAAAAATGGCAGCTAAAAAAAAGTAGTGCGCAGATGTGAAAAAATTTGCACAGATAAAAAAAAATGTAAATGCACAATACTGTCTTAATTTGAAGGAATTTTTTACATTTAAAATTAATGCATAATTTCCTGGTAATGAGCTGCAAGTACTTTTTTGTTTTGTTTTGTTTTTTAATGCATTTATTTCTTACAGTGTAGACGAATAAGTGCACAGATAGAAACAAAATAGAGCACAGATAAAAAAAAAAAGTACAGATTTTATACGTTAAAATAAAATAGCACAGATAAAAATGTGAGCAAAATAGTAAAAAAAAAAAAGTTACAAAAGTTTAAAAATCCTTTGCACATAGTTGAAAAAAATATAACATTTTATAAAGCATTATAAAGCAACATTGTTGTCCTGATTTCTGAATTATTTTTATTTTTGCAATGTGGAAGTTATTTTCTGTCAATGTGCGAGACTTACGCTTCATTCGCTGCTTACTGTAAATAACAAGTGCGAATAACGTGCAGTAAACGTGTTTTTGCACTAAAAACCAGTGTGTTTATGATTACGGAAATACTTAAAAATAATATAAAGCAGCATAACGGTGGGTTTTGTACAGCTATAATTGACTAAGCGGACGACAGTTACAATGGCCACGCGCTTATACGTTACAAATTAGGTGAATAATAATGAAACGGCTTAATAAAATAAATAAAGCTATATAGTTTTGTCTGGGTTTTTACAAACTGTTTGATCTATATCGCTTTTCTCCAGATGTTAAAGGTTTATCTTCCGTTAAGGCTGAGTGTTTTCTTGACTCGAACCGAGAGCTCATAGTACTTGATGCACATGTCTCAGCAAATCTTGACGTTTCAAGTTCAACGCTGCGGTAGTCCAGTTAATCCATTAATCTATTTTAGACTGTTAACTTGTCTTGTCATATGAAGTGTTGTTATGATATCATTACGACCGTTTTGTGGAGAGCATGAATTGTCGTTGTATGGAAAAGAGCTGCGTGACAAGTCCTCAGAATTACTTTAAACAAAGTGAACCATGGTTTTACTACAAATAAAACCAAAAAACCATGGTTATTGTATCCACAAATTATCCATGATTTTGCTACACTAACCGTAGCTTAACCATGGCATCTGTAGTTAAACTGTAGTTATCATTTCACTGAAAAACCATGGTTACTACACTTTTACTTTAATAAAACCATGGTTAATTTTCATAAGGTAATTTACTCATGAACATCATGCCATTACAAACCCGTTTGAGGAAGAATAAATGATGACAGAGTTCTTTTAAACATCTCATGTTTTTTCCCCTCCAATATAGTCTGAACATGAAGACTTTCACTCAGGAACTCAATGATTTCTGCTCGTACAAACCGAACATGACCGAGCAGGAGCTAAACAGGTGCCTGCATGTCTTCATGCTTCAGTTGTTGGTTAACAGGTTATTAATTACACGTGTCTCTTCTATGAGCCTGATGTGTTTCTCTTTATTTAGTAGTGTTTGCCTCATTCAGCTTTAGTTTTAGAAATCTGCTTCACCTTGATGTTTATACTGCTGCTTTCCCTCCACAGTGATGTCACTTCCTGGAGGATGATGTCAGCTTTTTTTAGTTAAATGGATTTTAACTGGAGGGAAACAGATTCCGAATTAAAACTATGTTCCCAAGAAAACATGTTTATTAGTGTGTGTGTGTGTGCGTCTGTGCGTGTGTGTGCGTGCGTCTGTGCGTGTGTGTGCGTGTGTGTGAGTGAGTGTGTGTGTGAGTGAGTGAGAGTGTGTGTGTGGATCTGAGATTGACAGCGCAGACTTCGTCATACGGTAAACACATCCCATCATGCCTTGCTCCTCACTGACCACAATTATGTGATCAACCAGAGTGATTTCAATGGACGAGAAAACATGCTGAAAATCCCACAGAGGCACATCTACAGACCAGAAGAACATAGAGACTTTGAACTCTTTCTATTAAAACAGAATTCAACTGATGGGCGTTCACTTGTGTTTTATACAACAGCTTTGAAACCCTGAAACAGCTGCGGTCTGAATAGTTGAAACTGTTCATGGCTGTAGTGTGTTATAGTTACACACGTGAGCCGTCTCTTATCTGCTGAGGAGCTGAATGTGCCGACTTCACCCGGCTGGCTATCTGCTGCTGCTGTGCAACCACTGGAGAATACAGTATAAGACAAACCAGTCTTATTGAGCAGTTTCTTTCGTGAACACTTAACTAGATTGCCTGATAAAACAGATGCAGAAAATTATTGAAAATGGTATCTTGATATAACCATCAGCATCAGATTATCTTTCTAATGAACACATTGAAGGGTCATGACCCGCTAAATATTAAGCCATTTATGTTTAATATCATGCAGATTTTACTTTTAAAATACAGAAATGTAGAATGATCAAGTCCACATTTTCTCTCTCTGTTTCAGGTTTAGTTTGGCTTATATTAATGACAGTGGTGTTGGGCTGAAGACGGATCTGATAACCATCAATCCCAGTCAGATTCAGAGAGAGTCAGTGTCCACAAACACACACACACACACACTCACACATTCACACTCTCTCACACACTCACACACTCGCACACACTCACACACTCACTCACTCACTCACACACACACACACACACACACACACACACACACACAGTGGAAATCAAAATTAGAGAACAATCTATAAATACTTGTTTTTTCAGAAATATTGTTTATCTTCATCACTCAAAATTTGAAGGAATATTAGCTGTGGGTATGCCACTGTAATACTAACATGTTTGACAAAATAACTCTCTTCTATAGTTCAGTGACTGCAGTGGGTTTCTTAGACAGAACTTTGTCTCCAAGGATTTTCCAGAGATTTTCAGTCAGGTTTAGATCAGGACTCTGGGCCGGCCATTTCATTATTTCAATGTTTTCAGCTTCAAGGAACTGCTTCACCCGTTTTGCAGTGGCTTTGTCTTGAATGAAAACTGCAGGCTGATTGGGAGATGCTTGCAGGGAAGGAACGGCATGTTGCTGAAGGAGGTTCTGATGAACATTTACATTCATCTGCCATGTATCTGTATAAGAGACCCAAACATCCCTCAAACCATGACACTTCCTCCTCCAGCTTTCTCTGATTCTTTACGCACTCGGATTCAGTCTTTCCCCAGTTTAACACCAATTCAATTTTCAATTCAAGTTTATTTGTATAGCACTTTTCACGATACAAATCATTGCAAAGCAACTTTACAGCAAATTAAGTTTCGACAATTCAGTGGTAGCTTATCAGTGGTGACTCATTAATGTACATATGAAAAAACCTTGGGAGAAACCAGGCTCAGTCGGGGGGCCAGTTCTCCTCTGGCCAGACCAAACCAGCAGTTCAATTTCAGGCTGCAGCAAAGTCACATTGTGCAGAAGACTCATCTGGTTCCTGTGGTCTTGTCCCGGTGGTCGTCTGAGACAAGGTCTTTACAGGGGAATAACATCTGTATCTGGGGCTCATCTAGTTGTCCTGGTCTCCGCTGTCTTTCAGGGCTGTAGAGGTCCTCTCTAGGTGCTGATCCACCATCTGGTCTGAATACGTACTGGATCCGGGTGACTGCAGTGACCATCTGATCTGGATACAGACTGGATCTGGTGGGTTGTTTCAGGGTTGGCATCATCTGAGGTCTTCTGAGGGGTTGGCATCATCTCTTCTCAGGTGTTCTGGATCCAGACTGAAGCTTGTGTAAATCCTAGTTACCACGGGATGTCAATAATTCATATCCATAATCCATAATTAGCATAGCTGCTGTTCCAACCAAGCAAAATTGATTTGTTTAACCCAAACTAAAGAATAATAATGTGCATTTGATCAGATATAACTGCAGTACAAGATTATGATATGCATTATTTGAATGCTTGGCCAAAGAGATGTGTCTTTAATCTAGATTTAAACAGAGAGAGTGTGTCTGAACCCCGAACGTTATCAGGAAGGCTATTCCAGAGTTTGGGAGCCAAATGCGAAAAAGCTCTACCTCCTTTAGTGGACTTTGCTATCCTAGGTACTACCAAAAGTCCAGAGTTTTGCGACCTTAGGGAGCGTGATGGATTGTAGCGTGGTAGAAGACTAGTTAGGTACGCAGGAGCTAACCCATTAAGGGCCTTATAGGCAAGTAATAATATTTTGTAACTGATACGGAACTTAATAGGTAGCCAGTGCAGAGACTGTAAAATTGGGGTAATATGATCATATTTTCTTGACCTGGTAAGGACTCTAGCCGCTGCATTTACCTGTGGACAACCAGCTAGCAGTGCATTACAATAGTCCAGTCTAGAGGTCAGTCTAGTAATCCCGTATTAAAATAATATTACCAAGTGGCAACATGTATATGTATATGTACATGTTTTGTTACACCAAACAAAATGTTTCCCATCAGACCCAAATAAATACCTACACAATGTCTATTTGATAGGAATAAAACATGTTGTCAAATTTTAATTGAAAGGATCATTAGCGCCAGCCAAAGCTCCAATATCATTATGCCTCGATTAGCTAGTGATAGATGTAGTGATGTTGTCAAAACGTGACCATAATTAATTAGGTGGCCAATGAGCGACTGCCCGGTTAGGGTATATAAGTTGGTTGGTTCTGCCTCTTGGAGTGCGTCATGGTTGAAAGCCCGCCCCTTCCCTCCTGTTATGGCCTTCCATGTGTGTTGTTAGGCTGCTGAGATATACTGGGTGCGTGCGTTGTTTGCTCTCAGGTAAGTAATGACGTATGGGAAGCTGGGGGAAATTGTGTTCAGCTTAATATGAGTTTTTGTGTTTCAGTGCGGTGTGCCTTCACGGCCCCCATTGATTGTGGCCTCGCAGTGTAACGTAGCCCAGGTCGTAGCACCAGCTGTTGTCACGGTCACCTTTTAAAGAGGAGCCTTTAAAGAGGTTGTTGTATGATCTGTTGTCATGAGCATTACACCATCGTATTAAGGGTAGGTAAATCGCTCTAATAGTTAAATAACCTCGCATGTTTTATTGCAGTTGTAATTGTGTGTGTGTGTGTGTGTTTTGGAATAGGTTGAGCGGGAGTGGTAATTAAAGGCAGGGTATGTGATTTTTCAAAAACACTTTAGAAAACAGATTCGGGCCGAATAGCAAAACAAACTTGTAGTTTGGGAGTTTAATTACGTCCATGTCTAGTATCCAAGTGGGCTTGATGTTTGTTCGTTTAATTGTTTGTTTTTGATTTGGTTTTGAGTGATCTGTAATTTTGTTTTCTCTTACTTTGTGAGTTCTTTTACAAAAGTTGATTGTTTTCTTTTGTTGTGAATATGGACATTCAATTTGTGGTTTATTTTTAATGTGATGCTCTCTTTTCCTTTGTTTGTAGGAGTGGAGTGCTTCCGGGAGCGGGCTGGGTTTTGACAGCACCATGGACATTATTTCACTCGGGGTGGCCATTTTTGTGTGTCACTATTGCTGTGTTACTATTTGCAGTGAAGCTTGTGGGTGTGATACTGATTGGTGTGATTTTTCTCTTTTGCATACCTGGTGCAAAAAGATTGTTTGTACAGAGATTCACGCCTCTTGCTCTTTTCATGTGGAACGTATTTGCGTGTCCTTATTTGGGTTATTTTCCCCGGTATTTCGGGGTGGCGTAGTCGGCAGGATTTATCCACAGAATATTCAGCGGAGGCGTGAAATTCTGTATTGATTTTGTGCGTGTATCTTAACTCTTTTTCCTTTTTTTTTTCTTCTTTAGGCCTAAAGCAGCAGCGTGTGCCCTGGAGACTGCAGTTTTTCGATTTGGCTCCTTTTTAATGGTTAATTTTTCGTATTAAAAAAAAAAAGAGAAATATTTTATGGATGGAGAACTGCAGGAACTTAAAGAGCTTGTGGCTCAACTCAGAGCGGACAATGAGAAGTTGCGTCGGGAAAGGGCTTCATGAGAGGGTTAAGCACACAGTCATCGAATGTTATGGTAAATGCTGACACGGTACTTCGAGACCAATTCGTTGAACACGTAAATGACAGCACATTGAGCGGGAACTTAAACAGCTGGTGCGTCGACAATCTAGTTCCACATTGTTGGATGTGCGAAGTAAAGCCCTTCGATGGGAGCAGGAGGGGTGCGAGGGCCCGAAGTTTATCCGTCCCTTTAGTACATGGCATTTAGTATGCCGTTCAGGGGATTCGTGGGTGGGGGCTCGTAGTTTGCCCCCGCGGTCTGAATTGGGTGAGTTAAAAGAAATGCTAAGAGCACAGTAAGAGCAAATAAATCCGCTTACGCAAAACTTTGCTCGATGGATTAAGAGTTGTTGTTTTATATAATGTATGTTGTTAAAATAACATTCTGTTCCGTAAATGCATTGTCTGCTGGTTTATTTAGCTACTTTTCAGTACACCACATTAAGAATGCCACTTAGTACTGTAAGACTTTGAATGTTAAAGTTAAAAGAAATGCTAAGAGCACAGTAAGAGCAAATAAATCCGCTTACGCAAAACTTTGCTCGATGGATTAAGAGTTGTTGTTTTATATAATGTATGTTGTTAAAATAACATTCTGTTCCGTAAATGCATTGTCTGCTGGTTTATTTAGCTACTTTTCAGTACACCACATTAAGAATGCCACTTAGTACTGTAAGACTTTGAATGTTAAAGTGCAAATTAACACCTGACCACTCTTGTGGGTTTGCTACTGTTACACTCTTAAAAAAATGTTGGGTTATTTTTTTTCTACCCAGCCGCTGGGTTACCAGTTGGGTCAATTTTAGTGACAGTTGACACAGTGAGCCCCTCCCCCTCCTCGACGCCTCAACGCTACCTTCGCGGGCATTTTGAATCGTTTTCCAGCGAGGACAGCTGTTATTCGGAGAAAAAAAAAAGTAACGTTATAATTTTAGTGACAGTTGACACAGTGAACCCCTCCCCCTCCTCGACGCCTCAACTCTACCTTCGCGGGCATTTTGAATTGCCTCAGGAGTCATCGTTTTTCAGCGAGGACAGCTGTTATTCGGAGAAAAAATAAGGTATGTTTGTGTGTTTTTTTAATCTATAAAACTATTACTGCCAGCCAGAAAATGCAAAAGTATGCAAAATAAGGCGGTTCACTTGACATTAACAGTTTTAAAAAGTAACTCCTTGCTTCGTTAGCTTTTGTTAGTATGTAGGCCCATTTTGTAATACAGCTTTTTCATGCCTTTTAAATAAATCAAACGTCTCCTTTGCCCAACATTTCCTCTGAAATATGTGACTTATGTGAGACATTTAGTTGGTTTAAGGTCGATATATAGACACCTGACGCGAGTGTTGTGTCATAAAGCAAATATATAAATATAAATATATATTGACTGGTTGATGAAAAACAAGCTTATGTGGATTCTACACATTTAAACAATTCAGTAAGTAAATAAGTTATCTAGAATTATTTATGGAGCAGATAAAATGCATATAATCATCTATTAATCAATTATCATTTTGACTTAACCCGTTTCTTTATTTAAAGGCTGAAATGTGAGGTTTACCTTTTCATGAAACTTTTTCAAAGCTTTATTTGAACATTTACATTAGATATTTCAACATGCTATTAAACTGTTGTCAGTCAAGTTGCCGTTTAAAATCCAAACACCATTGGTAATGTTATTGTTTTAGTGATTATGCAAACAAAAAGCCATTTTATTTGTTGTTTGTTGATTTTTAAATATAAAACTCTGTGAAGTGATTTATGTGTCGGTACTTTTTGAACATCTCCAGCACATTT
>NW_015628680.1:369532-370423 GCF_001515625.1 Sinocyclocheilus rhinocerous | reverse complement strand
ACCGTGATAATTTTGGTCACTATAATCGTGATAGGAAATTTTCATACCGTTACATCCCTAATATATATATATATATATATATATATAAACACGCGTCGCGTGTTTGTTTTATGACACGACACTCGATCGCGTCAGGTGTCCATAAACTATCGACTTTTGTTCAAAATTAGTGAGTACATCATGAGTCCATCTTCCAAACCGTGTTTTTGTCCTGTCCTGAAACACTAGGGTGAGTACAATAAGTGTTTATATTCTGACTAACGTTAACATACTTTACACCTGTTGGACTGGGGAGTAACTACTTACAGCACTGGTCATATCCATAAATAGAGAGAAGTAGCAGTCGTGGCTTGTTTAATGTCTTAAGACGTTGAGACGTGGCTTTATATAAAGCATATGAGTGAGTTCATGTGTGACATATCTACAATCTTAGAAGGTGCACTTACGTGCAAATTTAAAACCATAGTCATATAGTTCTGTAGCACGAAAAATTTAGATATAGCAAAGCTATGTTTTATTAATTAACTACATGAAGGCAATGAATATGTCTTGTTGAATAATCCGTTTTTCTCTGTGTAAAGTAATTAAATATATGCCGAAACAAATGAAATCTGTTCAAAATATAGTTTGTCAGACAATAATAATAATAATGTTTGCCTCTTGAATATTAAATGTCCCTGTTTAGTGAAAGAGATTTGATTATGCAGCAATAAACTAGCCAGTATGTCTTAATGCATGTGTTTTTGACCTTTGATAATTGAAAACATGATCAAAACAAACATGTTTTAATGAGAAAAGTTCAAATAAGTGAGCAAATGAAAAATATCTGTATCGGGTAAAAAATTTTTATTGGTGTATCTCACCAGAATAATAATGGATAATTTTGTCCAG
>NW_015628680.1:366693-369454 GCF_001515625.1 Sinocyclocheilus rhinocerous | reverse complement strand
TATGTTTTATTAATTAACTACATGAAGGCAATGAATATGTCTTGTTGAATAATCCGTTTTTCTCTGTGTAAAGTAATTAAATATTTGCCGAAACAAATGAAATCTGTTCAAAATATAGTTTGTCAGACAATAATAATAATAATGTTTGCCTCTTGAATATTAAATGTCCCTGTTTAGTGAACGAGATTTGATTATGCAGCAATAAACTTGCCAGTATGTGTTTTTGACCTTTGATTATTGAAAACATGATCAAAACAAACATGTTTTAATGAGAAAAGTTCAAATAAGTGAGCAAATGAAAAATATCTGTATCGGGCAAAAAAATTCTTATTGGTGTATCCCACCAGAATAATAATGGATAATTTTGTACAGGAGAAGCTGAAGGAATGGAACTCGGATGTCCTGATACCAAGCTTTAAAGGTACACTTTATTTAGGTAAAATTATCATTTAAGAGACATCTGCTTCAGCACCATGTAGAGGCCAAAATTATACTGCTCCGGAACTTAATAGTCTTAAAAAAGAACTTGTAAAACTTATGAAATGGGTTAAACACTTTCAATAAAGGCTGAAGATAGAGCATTGCCTTTTTAAAATAAGTTAATGCACTGTTGATTTCTCATTTTCAGATTTCACAAGACTTCTCTATATTATTCCCCGACCATGCAGAGAGACTTTTCCAAACTTGGAAATTGAGTTTCAAAGACAAAATCCTTTGCTTTGCCAGCCAGGAGAAAAAGGCTCCGGAGCTTCTTCACAATGTAGACAGTTTGTCTCCAGGTACAGTTGTGAATGCAAGGACTGATAGTTATTCCTTAGAATAATGACGACAAAATAATTAATTGATAAAAAATATGAATCTGCACAGAAGTCCAAAGTGACATTGCACTCAGGCTGCTTCCTGTGATACTGCCCACCCCGGTCTACAAAAATGGGATGAAAATGTTCAAACCAAGCTTGGAAGAAAATATCAAGTCTTTCATTGAATTCAAGCATGTAAGTAATGTTGTATTGCACACATCACTATGCAAACCATACTAGGAGCAACTTAAGTATGCTTAAGTTGCTCCTAAGTTATCAAATCACTGTCATCTCAGTGTTAAATTCTTTATCTGTCATGGCTCAGAATCAGAAAAGAACTCCAAAAGCTATATACAGTGGCAAGAGAAAGTATTTGAACCCTTTGGAATTAATTGGTTTTCTGCATTAATTGGTAATGTGATTTATATATTTCCTATTAAATATATACAAACACAAAAGGATAGGTCTTACCCAAACCTGTAAGACCTTTGTTCATCTAAGGAACACAAATTAAGATATATGTAATGAAATCTGAGAAGTTTCTGTCCCTTCATTGACAGCCTACTCAACTACCACTTTCAAGGCATCCAGAAAATGCTCACTTTGGCTCCATTTAAAAAACAAAAAACAAGACCTAAAGCACCATCAATGTAGAATTTAATTAGTGAAGCTTGAATACAGCGTTCCTCTTCCTCTGCTTTTAAACAGTGCAGCGCTTCTGGGGTGGGTTGTATCGTGAGAATGTCTGCTCTGTCGTTGTTCTCTCGTGAATGTGCATTGGAGATTGATGTAGAAGTGAAAAAAATTTCTGTCACTTGAAAGTGGTAGTTGAGTAGGCTGTCAATGAAGGGACAGAAACTTCTCAGATTTCATTACATATATCTTCATTTGTGTTCCTTAGATGAACAAAGGTCTTACAGGTTTGGGTAAGACCTATCCTTTTGTGTTTGTATATATTTAATAGGAAATATATAAATCACATTACCAATTAATGCAGAAAGAGAAAGGAAACATTGAAATCGCATCATTTGACCACTTTAAAAGAAATGGAGAGTAAACTTATTGAAAATTATTTATGATCATTACATTTTACTTTTGTCTTCTGTGAAATATGTAAATAATATGAAACTTCTGAAGGGTAGTACTAAATGAAAAAATATGATCTTTAAATAACACAACACAACATTCTAAACTCATGAAAATTACAAAACAAAACAAAAAGGTTGTGGACTATCCAGGCAACAACAACAAGGTAAGTTCACATACATGTTTAATGGGATGTTCAATAAAGACATGAAAGCTGTATCAGCTGTAATTACCTACTTGCATCCAAATCACAGCTGTGAAAGAGAAAGGAAACATTGAAATCGCATCATTTGACCACTTTAAAAGAAATGGAGAGTAAACTTATTGAAAATTATTTATGATCATTACATTTAACTTTTGTCTTCTGTGAAATATGTAAATAATATGAAACTTCTGAAGGGTAGTACTAAATGAAAAAATATGATCTTTAAATAACACAACACAACATTCTAAACTCATGAAAATTACAAAACAAAACAAAAAGGTTGTGGACTATCCAGGCAACAACAACAAGGTAAGTTCACATACATGTTTAATGGGATGTTCAATAAAGACATGAAAGCTGTATCAGCTGTAATTACCTACTTGCATCCAAATCACAGCTGTGCTAATATAGACTGATATTGTGTGGCTACTTGTCACTATGTAATGTCACTATGTAATGCAAAAAAAAAAAAAGATAGGCATGTTATGTTGTAAATTAATAACATAATGCCACTGGGAGACCACAAACATTTGTAATTGCCTGTACTGCTTTAATAGAAAGTCAGTTAATATAAAGATTTATAATATATTTTTTCCCCCCTTTGTGCTTGACCATGGGGGTGAAAACATTTATGACATAGCAAAGCCATGCGCACTTACTAGATGTCTCA
>NW_015628680.1:364886-366237 GCF_001515625.1 Sinocyclocheilus rhinocerous | reverse complement strand
CTTAACTTTTATAAAGAATATCTCTTTGGATTTGAGACTTTAGTCTTTGCAACTTTACAGATCTTCTTTATGCACCAAGAGCTTGTAACACTCCAAAGAGAAAGGAAGAATTGAAATCGCATCATATGACCCCTTTAAAAGAAATGGAGAGTGAACTTATTGAAAATGATTTATGATCATTACTTTTGTCTTCTGTGAAATATGTAAATAATATGAAACTTCTGAAGGGTAGTACTAAATGAAAAAATATGATCTTTAAACAACACAACACAACATCCTAAACTCATGAAAATTACAAAACAAAAAAAGTTGTGGACTATCCAGGCAACAACAACAAGGTAAGTTCACTTACATGTTTAATGGGATGTTCAATAAAGACATGAAAGCTGTATCAGCTGTAATTACCTACTTGCATCCAAATCACAGCTGTGCTAATATAGACTGATATTGTGTGGCTACTTGTCACTATGTATGTCAATATGTTAACCAAAAAAAAAAAAAAAGATTGATAAAGGCATGTTATGTTGTAAATTAATAACATAATGCCACTGGGAGACCACAAACATTTGTAATTGCCTGTACTGCTTTAATAGAAAGTCAGTTAATATTAAGATTTATAATAGATTTTTTTTTTCCCCCATTTGTGCTTGACCATGGGGGTGAAAACATTTATGACTTAGCAAAGCCATGCGCACTTACTAGATGTCTCACTGTAGCATTTAATACTGAGCAGGACTTACTTCTGAAGGGTAGTACTAAATGAAAAAATATGATCTTTAAACAACACAACACAACATCCTAAACTCATGAAAATTACAAAACAAAAAAAGTTGTGGACTATCCAGGCAACAACAACAAGGTAAGTTCACTTACATGTTTAATGGGATGTTCAATAAAGACATGAAAGCTGTATCAGCTGTAATTACCTACTTGCATCCAAATCACAGCTGTGATAATATAGACTGATATTGTGTGGCTACTTGTCACTATGTAATGCAAAAAAAAAAAAGATTGATAAAGGCATGTTATGTTGTAAATTAATAACATAATGCCACTGGGAGACCACAAACATTTGTAATTGCCTGTACTGCTTTAATAGAAAGTCAGTTAATATAAAGATTTATAATATATTTTTTCCCCCCTTTGTGCTTGACCATGGGGGTGAAAACATTTATGACATAGCAAAGCCATGCGCATTTACTAGATGTCTCATTGTAGCATTTAATACTGAGCAGGACTCTATAGCCTAGAAGCCTCAGAAGGACTGGACTTGGACAGACACAGCCTTACTAGGATGCAACCTTCCATTTGAGAAGCACCCTATAAAGACTGAAGGACTAATTATGCAAAT
>NW_015628680.1:352338-364202 GCF_001515625.1 Sinocyclocheilus rhinocerous | reverse complement strand
CTTAACTTTTATAAAGAATATCTCTTTGGATTTGAGACTTTAGTCTTTGCAACTTTACAGATCTTCTTTATGCACCAAGAGCTTGTAACACTCCAAAGAGAAAGGAAAACTTGAAATCGCATCATATGACCCCTTTAAAAGAAATGGAGAGTGAACTTATTGAAAATGATTTATGATCATTACTTTTGTCTTCTGTGAAATATGTAAATAATATGAAACTTCTGAAGGGTAGTACTAAATGAAAAAATATGATCTTTAAACAACACAACACAACATCCTAAACTCATGAAAATTACAAAACAAAAAAAGTTGTGGACTATCCAGGCAACAACAACAAGGTAAGTTCACTTACATGTTTAATGGGATGTTCAATAAAGACATGAAAGCTGTATCAGCTGTAATTACCTACTTGCATCCAAATCACAGCTGTGCTAATATAGACTGATATTGTGTGGCTACTTGTCACTATGTAATGTCACTATGTAATGCAAAAAAAGATTGTTAAAGGCATGTTATGTTGTAAATTAATAACATAATGCCACTGGGAGACCACAAACATTTGTAATTGCCTGTACTGCTTTAATAGAAAGTCAGTTAATATAAAGATTTATAATATATTTTTTCCCCCCTTTGTGCTTGACCATGGGGGTGAAAACATTTATGACATAGCAAAGCCATGCGCACTTACTAGATGTCTCATTGTAGCATTTAATACTGAGCAGGACTCTATAGCCTAGAAGCCTCAGAAGGACTGGACTTGGACAGACACAGCCTTACTAGGATGCAACCTTCCATTTGAGAAGCACCCTATAAAGACTGAAGGACTAATTATGCAAATTAATGTAGAATGTCATCTGAGTCAACTGCACGATATATAAAATAGACTGTTGTCTACAAACTCCCAGGAACAGAATCTCCTTCAGTAAGACTGCTCCGTGGATATTTGTCATGTTGAGCAGTACTGGAACCATGACAACTAACCCTCTCTAAAATGTTATGCGAGTTTATATGAAGAGGAAAGTTGTCAGACTAATACATATATCTAAAGCATTTTACTTGTGCCACTGTGTTCTTGTGCCTCTGTTAAACTTACTCTATAAAAAGTTATGTGAGTTTATATGAAGGGGAAAGTCGTCAAACTAATCTATATGAAGCATTTTACTTGTGTGTATAATGTAAATGTTAAAATCGAAGCTAATGTAATTGATGTTATTTATTTATTTTTATATTTATAAAACGGAAATTGGATTTAAATGTTTTATATGCTGTTTTATTGTTCATTGAGCATGAAAATATATCATGTTTTTTGCTATATAAATTATATATGCTTTCTTTTGTCTTACATTTGAATGTTCTTTTTTATTAATACATTTTTACCTTTTGATTACTGTTGCCTCTAGTAATTCTCTATGATTTTTTAAAATTATTATTATTAAACCTATTTCAGGTTTGTTTTTAACCAGCAATGTAGTCATTTTAATCAATAGTTGAGTTAAATAAAACAACCCAGCATGTTGGGTCAAAGATTTAACCCAACCGGCTGGGTTAAAATAACCCAACGCTGGGTTTGTCCATATTTGACCCAGCGTTGGGTTGCCAAAATAACCCAAATTGGGTTGTTTTAACCCAGCATTTTTTTAGAGTGTACAATTAAAAATCGCAGAAGGGTAAAAACATAACGGGCAGACATTGGTATGATGTAAGCAACACAGCTACAACAAATAAAATTGATAATGGGTGTGTTAGATTTATAGTGCACGAATAATCAAGCACTGACATTAATCAGCCGTATTGGCGGCACTGAGGGGCCCCCATGAAAAATTCAGCTTAGGGCCCCATAAAGGGCGCTGCTTCGACCTTCAACTTTGCACCCGCAGAAATGAACTTTTAAATACCAATAAATCATAAAATGTGTGCACATTTTGTCTGTAAGCAATAGGTACATTGTCGAAGGTAATTTTTTTTTTGATACGTATTGTGAGTATATATAGCCGATATTTTATATGAGCTTGATTCATCTATAGGACACCTCTTTCAGTTCACACACCACAATTTAAAAAAAATAAATAAAACAAAGGCAATATACCAAAAGTTTACCTACAACGTCTATCATCTTGATTTCTTGTTGGAGAGTTTAAAGCAGGAGTAAATAGCCACATACTCTTAATTTCCCAAAACCAAAGCATGTGTTTGGCTATCATGTGTTTAAATTGGATTGAATAATAATAATAATAATAATAATAATAATATACTTTATTTTCTATAGCGCCTTTAAAAGGTACATCTCAAAGCTTTTTACATGGATAAAAAAGGCTAAAATAATAATAGTAATAGTAATAACAATAAATAAAAGTAAAATAAACACCTTGCATATGACACAGAGAAATCACTTAAAAGCTATTCTGAAAAAAAAAGGGTTTTAAGAGCAGATTTGAAAACACTAAAAGATTCAGCCTGTCTGATCTCAATGGGAAGAGATTTTAGAAACCCCAGCAAGTAAGGCATTGCAGTAGTCGATACAAGAAAATACAAAAGTGTTAATCAGTTTTTCAGCATACAGAGGGATAACATGGGCAATGTCTTGCAATGTTTCTGAGATGAAAAAATGACTTTTTAACTGTATTCTGAACATGAGGATCGAAAGTTAGATTAGTGTCAAATATCACCCCCAGATTTTTAAATTTATTTTGAAACTCTAAAGCTGTGCCTTCCACTTTTTATAGCTAACGTATCGGTTTTACTGATTAGATGGGGTGAACCAATAAGCATCGGTCTTATCACTATTAAGACACTATTTATCTCTGAAATGCTGTGTTCAAGAAAGCCAATAGCTGCAGTATCACCAGGTTTAGAATGAATGTAAATCTGGGTGTCGTCCACATAAAAGTGAAACTTAAGACCAAGGGATCTAAGGAGCTGACCAAGAGGAAATATGTACATACAAAAAAGTAGGGGGCTCAAAATAGAACCATGTGGGACACCAAACTGAACTGAACCGACTTTGGAACGACATGGTTGTGTCAAAGCAGTTTTACAGAGTCAAACAGGAAAATAGTTTGTCAATGATGCAAGAAGACAATGACAGAGTATTTTTCCAGTTAAAGTCAGTTCATTGATGATTCAGTGATGTTGATCATCCAGTTCAGTTCAGACGAAACCAGCATGATGTGGTTTAATTCCAGGCTGCAGCACAAGTCAGATTGTGCAGAGGACTCATCTGGTTCTCATGGTCTTGTGCCGATGGCTGTCGAGGTGATGAGGTCTTTACTGGGGATCTGTCTCTGGGGCTCATCTACTTGTCCTGGTCTTCGCGGACATTCGGGGCTGTAGAGGTCCTCTCTAGGTGCTGATCCACCATCTGTAACCTTGAGGTCATGAACGCATAAATTAACATTTCTGCATTTGACATTGAGAGCATAGGTCGTAATTTAGATATATTTTTAAGATGGAAAAATGCAGTTTTAAAAATGCTAGAAATGTGGCTTTCAAAGGAAAGATTGCTATCAAGTAGCACACCTAGGTTCCTAACTGATGAATTGACAGAGCATCCATCAAGTGTTAGACAGTGTTTTAGGTTATTACATGCGGAGGTTTTTGGTCCAATAAATAACACCTCTGTTTTTTCAGAATTTATCATTTGGAAATTACTAGTAATCCAGTTTTGTTATCAACTATGCAACTAGACCGCGAAAAAATATAGAGCTGAGAATCATCAGCATAAGTAAGTAACAGAGCGTGATCGACTGTGTTAAACGCTGCGTTTAGATTTAGGAGAATGATTTACAGTGTGTTTGAACTGCATTACAGAATCTTCTAAATGTTACTATTATTGTCTGCTTATTTTCGGCTCGTCAACAATCAAGGAGCAGCACGTTGATATTAATCAAAATCTTCACATTAATGTCATTTAGCTCGTGCGTAGCGTTGTATTTCGGTGCTCTGGACTTATTGAATGTGGTCCCAGCAAGCAAAAATATGCTCTAATAACGTTCAGCTAACGTTCCCATTAAGTTATGGAAGAGTTATTTCTGAATATTCTCTGAACGCTCAAAACGTCCAGTTTTGAAACGTTATTCCTAACATTCAATTTGATCATTTTGCAAACATGTGTGATACACATTCACAATTGTAATGTTTGATTGGTTGTTAATATTTATTTATTAATGTATGTTTTTATGTATGATGTGAAAACTTTATTGTATACCGAGTCATTTACTAATTATCACCCACTGATCTATAATAGAGAATCGCTCATGACGTCATAAAAGTGAAGCCGCCGCGCAGCCATATTGGTATTCCCATACATTCTATTGAATTAATAGGAAATATTATGATTTTAATAAGAAAACATCACCTAACAAGTCAGCGTTTTTATATCTGAAGTATTCCTGTACATTCTTTCAATGCAAACGTCCTAAGCATGTTAGCTGTTATTTGTTTATTGCGTATTAAAAAGTTATGTTCATATACATTACAGTAGTGAATATCAGATGAACATCAGACGTTCAACATATGCATTAAATTACATCCGTTGTTAGTGCTTTTATTAGTTTTATTATATGACTGCAAATGTTTCAAAAATGATTTCATTAACCGCATTCATTTTGAAGCAGGTAATGATTTAAACGTTGGTTAAGTTAATGATTAATTCGACATATACTGCTAGTAAAATGCCGTAGAATTAGCGCAATCTTGGAGAGCCTGAAATAGATGTAGACTAGCTCAATCAGGACATTAAAAATGCACACATAACTTATTCAGAGAAATAACACTGTCTACAAACGGACTTGTACCAGATATATATCCACGTTTAATATTTCTAAACCTAAACGATTTCAATATCGCTTATCCTGCCCGAAAAGACCATAAACATTACAGATAGCATCTGAAGTAACAATTAATTTGCATGCACATCTCACAAAAACTAATCCTGTGTGATTGATACGCTTCAAATTGGGTGATTTTAGATCAAGATGTTTGCTGTCAGTCAATGAAAGTCTCTGTCGGTAGGGAATAGTAAGACGGCGGCTCGAACACTTCCGTTGGCTTCAGTTTAGAAAGCAATGAGCGATCCAGTCATTATATAGATCAGTGTTATCACCACTAAAGCTGGAAACAATACCAACTACGAGACAGTTTTCTTATCCTGAGTCCTTACCGCGACAGCAGAGAAAAGGCATGATGTGTCCAAGAGACTTTCCATACCTACCGCATAAAGAGTTCAAGATACATGGTGGTCAGATAGGCGATAGTGCTTCAGACATCGGTTACAGTAACCCATGTAAAAAATCGATGAAGGCCTCAAGATGAATTACTCAGAGAGTGAAATGATTCGGGTTGTCCTGCGGATAGTGAAACCGGGACAGTTCAAGGAAATGCTCCTCAATAAAGACGATCTGACTGTGCCAGAGCTGAAAAGTTTCCTGCAGTCGCATTTAAGTGAGAGAGGCAGTAGTGAGCTTTTCCAGGAATTAATGAGTACCAGACAACGGGAGCTTGAAACTCCACAACGGTTTTATGTATCATGTAAACAAACTGAAACAGAAAGTAATTTTAGCTTCCAAGCAGAGCAACACCAACACTGAATATGAGCCACGAACAGTCCAGAATGTGTTCCTGCGTACCATTCACCAAGGTCACACCCACGATTACCCATTAGGGATGGGAAGATTCACGAGTCGCATCGGTGCATCGGCATACAATTTTCAATTTAAAACAGTGTGCATCGGCTACAAGTTGGCATTTGTATCGCGATGCATCGTTTCTAACATATTTGCATCGGTAAAAACCAATTTATTTATATATAATTACTAGTGGATGCGCTATACTTTTATTATTTAGAAAGTGACCAATAATCTGTGACCAATATTTTATATGTAGATTGATTTCTCCTCTCTAAACTGTTTCTTAAGGGTGTTCTAGCTCTCATCACCGCTGCTGCTGCGTGAATCTGTGCATCACAACACGGAGACCCGAGACCTGTTTTCATAAAAGACGCTAAGAAAAGCGGGGATTAAAGTTCAAAACCTTAC
Source organism: Sinocyclocheilus rhinocerous (assembly GCF_001515625.1). Classification (NCBI taxonomy): domain Eukaryota; kingdom Metazoa; phylum Chordata; class Actinopteri; order Cypriniformes; family Cyprinidae; genus Sinocyclocheilus; species Sinocyclocheilus rhinocerous. Next base: position 358,170 of record NW_015628680.1, on the reverse strand, counting down.
TTGAAATAACCTAACAAATCAATCGGGGCTAAAGCGGTTCCATAAATGACTATTTAAGTTCACGCAATCTCACTAATTTGTGCATGCTTATTCTTAAAGGGGTATTTGAGACTTTAGTCTTTGCAACTTTCGGGATCTTATCTATTCACGAACCGCTTGCAACACTCCAAAGAGAAAGGAAAACTTGAAATCGCATCATATGACCCCTTTAATGTCGATCATGGATCAAATCGGTCCTCCATGGCAAACAGCGAATATATCTGTGCTGTTTAATGCATTTGAGACGTTGTGTTTTCCTCAGTGCATAACTGACATGTCACAGGTATGTTTTCCATCTGTAAATGTTAGAAAGTCATGCAAATATTTCCATTTTGCTGTCAGGAGTGAACGAGCGCTGCTGAAAATTGAGATAATATTGGGAGCAAATTGTGTACATTGTCAAGGAGCATATAAATGATGGACCAGTCTATTGGTAGCAGAGACGGACAGGTCAAGAGTTCTACACAGGAATCTACGTCAGGTTAATGACTTACCAATAGAAATGTCAGAAGAAGAATCCAATGGGAAACCAAACAAGACCAGGATCACCCTGTGACTCCGATAGTGATGAGGAGCGGGATGGAGATTCGGAGAGAACAACCTACAGAAAATGAGAGACTTACCTGTAATCTTCCTGATGAGAGTGAACTTACCTGTGAAAGACAAGTGTCATGGCCAGAAACACTGGCAGAACGATCTGAAGAAGAGGCAAGAAGTTCTCAAAAGACTTACTTTGAGTTCAGATGAAACTGGCCAAACGAGCCAAGTCCAAAGATCCACACGTGACAGGAGACTTACGAGATAAACCAGACACCATATTGCCCACTGAGCAAAGTTACGTCCAAAGTCTTTGCACACGTTGAAAAGATGTCCACTGAGGAGCCAGAATGAAAGTTTTTATGACGTCTTTTTTTGACGTGTTCGATATAGACGTTCATGCAACCTTCTGTACAAGGTTAAAAACTAGTTCAAATGTGGTCAGAGGACGTCATTTCAACATCATTTAAGGTCTCATTTAGACATAATTTATACAGTTTCTGGACCAAATAAACACTCTCAGAATGCATTCAATTTAAACTCACATTTATTTCAATGTAATTTCCATTTGTTAATGCAAAGCAACTCACAGATACGGTGTTTGTCCAAAAACCATGAAAATAAAAGAGTCTTCACTGAAACAGCGTTGAAGTTTATGAGATAATTAAATTATCAAATCATCAACTGCAAATCAAAGACATTAAATCTCTGAAGTTCTCAGCAGAGGAGGATCAAACAACTCCACAAACAACAGCAGCTTCACTCATTACTAACCAGACTGACTTTGTTTCTGTCAGACATCTAGAGAAGCTCTTATTGAGGTTTCGATGTTGATATTTGTTTCATTTGAAGTCACCATTGTGGTGGACAGTGTTTGCTTTAGTTGGGATCTTGGTTCTCATTCTTCTTGTGTTAGCTTTTCTTTGATTGCTGTAACAGTGTGTTTGTAAAGCACAATTGTCGAGGCAGAGAAAGCCGAAATCAAATGTTTTCATCTTGTTAATGTTGACAAAATCATCAGAAAATTAGCATCTAATGTTGAGTTTTAATTTTGTGTTTATATTTATGGATAAAAAGCATGTGCACAAAAAAGCACATCATGAGACGAAAAGATGTTGCATATGAATCGCAACAACGGTGACAATCAAGCTTGGGATTTAAGGATGAGTTTGTACTATGAAGCCACCCGTCATGCATTGCAGCATGAAGCTTTTTTGTTTGTTTTGATTGTCAACGTTGTTGTGATTCATGTGCAAAGCCTTGATGTCTGTGTGTGACCACATAATGCGTTTATTCAAAATATCTCATGCGCATGCATTTTGTCCTCCTTCAGAATAAGTGCTCATTTCAATGCACTTGGTGCCAGTACTGCAGCTTCACAAGGCTTGGTGGCTATAAATGCCAAATATAAAACTAAACTAAAAACACAACATTACATACTCATTTTGTTGAGCTGATAACACCTGGTGCCTGTACCATGATGGTGGCTGAACAAACTCAGGGTTACAGGATTAGTTTTGAGTTGACAAAACCAAACCAGTCCAATCCGGCTTTGTTGGTACCATGAAGCTGATCATCTTGATCCTGAGTTAATGGAGCATGTGCACATGAAAGAGTGACATCAGTAATGAACAGCCAATCAGATGCCTTGAAACTGTGATTCACTTCTCGTGAGAGAGTCGGTGCGATTCACTACCAAATATTAAAAGATTGAACAATATGAAGAATTTAAACACATTTACATGAGATGAAACGATCTTTCCATGAAAGAGGGAAACTTAAAGAAAAATCTTGCCTTATACGTGCAAGTAAAAGTTGTAAAGTTAGTCTATAGAGTTGATAATATTTATAGGTATAAAAACGTAAAAATCTAAGCTCATATGTAGTCATGTTTAAAACGTATTTATATTGCATATTATCTATGTTTATATTAATTTAAAATAAAAGCTTAATTACTATTGAACTAAGCTAGCTTGTGTAATGGATTAAGGGTATAATAATTATATAAATCATATAAAATAATCATAAAAAATTATCTCTAAATTCAGAAAATGTTATCTTTAAAAATGTTTTACTATGTAGCGCCTTTAATTTGGAGTAAGAGAAACTGGGGGAGTGGCTTTATTGCGTCAGAGATGTGTCACTTTGCTTGAAGCTGATTGGTCAAATTTGGGTTTGAGATCTCTAAACCAGAACATAATCTGGCCCAGAGCAGGTTAGCTGTGGAGAGTAAGTTACTAAGGCAATGAATGCCGCTAAAAGCCAAGCCACTTTCATGATACCTAAAACCTTGGATTGGTGCAAACTAAACTGAAATTTACCTGGCTAACCAGCTAATCTGGCTTCATGGTACAGGCCCCTGATCTTGCTTTATTTTGGCCTTCTCTGCACAACAATTGTGTTTCACAAAATCACAGTTACAGCAGCCAAAAAAAAAAGCTATCACAAGAAGTGTGAGAACCAATAAGCAAACACTGTCCACCACACCGCATTTTACCAAATGCTCAATCATCAGTTATTTGATCATTTAATTATGTCATAAACTTCAACGCTGTTTCAGTGAAGACTCTTTTATTTTCATGCTTTTTGGACAAACACGGTATCTGTGAGTTGCTTTGCATTAAAGGGGTCAGAGGATGCCCATTTTCGACAAGTTGATATGATTCTTTAGGGTCTTAGTGAAAAGTCTGTAACCAGAGATTTCATGGGTTCCTTAAAGGGGTCATTGGATGCCCATTTTCCACAAGTTGATATGATTCTTTGGGGTCTTAATGAAAAGTCTGTAACATAGTTTGGTTAAAATTTCTCAAAACGGTAGTGTAAAAAACACCTTTTTTACCCTGTCAAAAACAGCTCTTTTCAGAGCATGCCGTTTTGTAGCATTTCCCTTTAAATGTTAATGAGCTCTGCTGACTCCGCCCCTCTCTTCCGAGCTGCTCTCAGATTTGCAAAGATTCGTTAAAAAAACCTTACAGTCACTTCTTCTGTAGGTGAAGCTTGATCACGAATGATTCGTGCGAACATAGATGCATTTATGTAGATCGGGGGCGCATTCCTTTCAGAAACAAACATAATCCACTGCGTCTTCAGCGGCTCAGATGTAAACGACGACTGCTATGTTCATTATTACATCCAACAACAGAACACCTCGATCGCTTAGGAGTCATTCTTGTCTACATCTGCTCCGGCGGTGAAACAATGGCGGACTGATGACAGCTCATTCAGGGCGGGTCTAAGGTAAGACACCAGTCCAGTCTGTGCTGAAACGCTACTGTCAATCAAACTATCGTGGGAGGGGTCTGTCTGTGTGACGTCACACAAACAGGCATCTGAGATCGGCTCGATTTGAGAAAGGGGTAAAGATTTTAGTAGATAAACAAAAAACCACTGGGTGGATTTTTATCATTATAGGGTGGTTGTGTACACACACTGTAAAAGTGCCTGTAGCATTGTATGACCCCTTTAATAAATGGAAATTACATTGAAATAAATGTGAGTTTAAATTTAATGCATCCTGAGAGTGTTTATTTGGTCCAGAAGCAGTATAAATTATGTCTAAATGAGACCTTAAATGGTGTTGAAATGATGTCCTCTGACCACATCTGAACTAGTTTTTAACTTTGTACAGAGGTTGCATTAACGTCTATATCGGACGCGCAGAGCACGTCAAAAAAAGACGTCGTAAAAACTTTCATTCTGGCTCCTCAGTGGATGTCTTTTCAACGTGTGCAAAGACGTCATCTCACCAAATTGCACCACACCGCATTCTACCTATCTTGCATTAGTACACCTTACTCTATCCTCATGCCACAAGCCACATTTCCATATTAGGTACCTCCTATGACAATCGAGTACTAGAAGAGTGAAAATAAAAGAGGTGTTATGCTGAAAGAATATGCTGGCAGGAGAAGTCGTGTCTTTGTTGGGGAGTGTGTGATGCACCACCGTGTATTCTCAGTTGTAATGCTGTAACCACTGGAGAAATTAAGTAGGCGTTGTGAGTTGGTATGGTGATGCGCGTTGTTTACATTAGATGCTACTGCGCTGCGCCTGAGGAAAGCCACAGAAGCTTACTTGTCCTGGATTTTTCTCCTGATACTTCAGGTATGTTTTCATAAAAAGTGAAATTGTGAGACATCATGAATGTAAAAACACACCGAGGACACATTTCCTGTATTATTGTGTTGTGGTAATCGATTTCCGTGTAAATAATAATCAATTTATTTCAGTATGTGATAATTTCTTAAAAAAAAAAAAAAAGACTCAGAAATTGTAAATGTATATTTGTTTAGAGTAATGTAGCCTATATGTTTTTATGCGTGTGACTTTGATAATTTGTATCAAGTGTAACTGTTACAGTTTAAATGTTACAAGTCAAGTCACCTTTATTTATACAGCGCTTTTAAAAATACAGAATGTGTCAAAGCATCTTTACAGTATTAAATAGGAAAATAGTGTGTCAATAATGCAAAATGACAATAGTAAACACTCAATGTTCAGTTAAAGGCAGTGATGTCATCATCCAGCTCAGTTTAAATAGTATAACATATAGTATACAATAGTATAGTATACAAGATAACATATGCATGAGGATGACACATGAGTTTAACAGTTCAAAGTGTAAATGGTTATATAATAAAAGAAGTGTTCACAGAGAAAATGGAAAAGATGGATGACTGAAGGAACTCTAAAGTGCATTTTGTGGCATCCTGATAAGTATACAGAGGCTATAATGATTAGATGTGTTAATGTATAAGAGTGATATGGGCGCGCGGGGTTAGTTGTAACAACACACGTGGTTTGAATATTTCCACACATGCTAGCATAACCAAATCTACAGCATTTACTAGTTACCATATCAACATTATATAGAGAAAAAAAAAATGCGGTTTGAAGATATCGCTGAACATTTATTTTACCATAGTAAAATTATATTTCTGGCTTAAGTACATTTTTCATCTCAGTTTTCATGACTCATTTAAAATGAGACAAATCTGCTATTATTTTAATCTCCAATCTGTTATTTATCAGTTTAGATTATTTTTTAATGCTTGGCTAACTATCAGAAGATCGGGTTTAAATTCCAGTTGCATTGTAACTGGTTTATGTGGGCCGTCCCAAGCATGGTTACAATGTGTTCATTGTCAAAATGAAGATTCTTTTGAATTCTTAAAAAACGCCATTATTTTATTTGAAATAAATAATTATTTTATTTTATTGACAAAATATTTTAGTTTGTCTTGTATATTTTTTTTC
>NW_015628680.1:337189-349441 GCF_001515625.1 Sinocyclocheilus rhinocerous | reverse complement strand
GCATTTATGTAGATCGGGGGTGCATTTTCTTCAAAAACAAACGTAATCCACTGCGTCTTCAGCGGCTCAGATGTCGGGAGTAAATGACGACTGCTATGTTCATTATTACATCCAACAACAGAACACCTCGATCGCTTAGGAGTCATTCTTGTCTACATCTGCTCCGGCGGTGAAACAATGGCGGACTGATGACAGCTCACTCAGGGCGGAGCTAAGGTAAGACACCAGTCCAGTCTGTGCTGAAACGCTACTGTCAATCAAACTATCGTGGGAGGGGCCTTTCTGTGTGACGTCACACAGACAGGCATCTGAGATCGGCTCGATTTGAGAAAGGGGTAAAGATTTTAGTAGATAAACAAAAAACCACTGGGTGGATTTTTATCATTATAGGGTGGTTGTGTACACACACTGTAAAAGTGCCTGTAGCATTGTATGACCCCTTTAATAAATGGAAATTACATTGAAATAAATGTGAGTTTAAATTTAATGCATCCTGAGAGTGTTTATTTGGTCCAGAAGCAGTATAAATTATGTCTAAATGAGACCTTAAATGGTGTTGAAATGATGTCCTCTGACCACATCTGAACTAGTTTTTAACTTTGTACAGAGGTTGCATTAACGTCTATATCGGACGCGCAGAGCACGTCAAAAAAAGACGTCGTAAAAACTTTCATTCTGGCTCCTCAGTGGATGTCTTTTCAACGTGTGCAAAGACGTCATCTCACCAAATTGCACCACACCGCATTCTACCTATCTTGCATTAGTACACCTTACTCTATCCTCATGCCACAAGCCACATTTCCATATTAGGTACCTCCTATGACAATCGAGTACTAGAAGAGTGAAAATAAAAGAGGTGTTATGCTGAAAGAATATGCTGGCAGGAGAAGTCGTGTCTTTGTTGGGGAGTGTGTGATGCACCACCGTGTATTCTCAGTTGTAATGCTGTAACCACTGGAGAAATTAAGTAGGCGTTGTGAGTTGGTATGGTGATGCGCGTTGTTTACATTAGATGCTACTGCGCTGCGCCTGAGGAAAGCCACAGAAGCTTACTTGTCCTGGATTTTTCTCCTGATACTTCAGGTATGTTTTCATAAAAAGTGAAATTGTGAGACATCATGAATGTAAAAACACACCGAGGACACATTTCCTGTATTATTGTGTTGTGGTAATCGATTTCCGTGTAAATAATAATCAATTTATTTCAGTATGTGATAATTTCTTAAAAAAAAAAAAAAAGACTCAGAAATTGTAAATGTATATTTGTTTAGAGTAATGTAGCCTATATGTTTTTATGCGTGTGACTTTGATAATTTGTATCAAGTGTAACTGTTACAGTTTAAATGTTACAAGTCAAGTCACCTTTATTTATACAGCGCTTTTAAAAATACAGAATGTGTCAAAGCATCTTTACAGTATTAAATAGGAAAATAGTGTGTCAATAATGCAAAATGACAATAGTAAACACTCAATGTTCAGTTAAAGGCAGTGATGTCATCATCCAGCTCAGTTTAAATAGTATAACATATAGTATACAATAGTATAGTATACAAGATAACATATGCATGAGGATGACACATGAGTTTAACAGTTCAAAGTGTAAATGGTTATATAATAAAAGAAGTGTTCACAGAGAAAATGGAAAAGATGGATGACTGAAGGAACTCTAAAGTGCATTTTGTGGCATCCTGATAAGTATACAGAGGCTATAATGATTAGATGTGTTAATGTATAAGAGTGATATGGGCGCGCGGGGTTAGTTGTAACAACACACGTGGTTTGAATATTTCCACACATGCTAGCATAACCAAATTTACAGCATTTACTAGTTACCATATCAACATTATATAGAGAAAAAAAAATGCGGTTTGAAGATATCGCTGAACATTTATTTTACCATAGTAAAATTATATTTCTGGCTTAAGTACATTTTTCATCTCAGTTTTCATGACTCATTTAAAATGAGACAAATCTGCTATTATTTTAATCTCCAATCTGTTATTTATCAGTTTAGATTATTTTTTAATGCTTGGCTAACTATCAGAAGATCGGGTTTAAATTCCAGTTGCATTGTAACTCGTTTATGTGGGCCGTCCCAAGCATGGTTACAATGTGTTCATTGTCAAAATGAAGATTCTTTTGAATTCTTAAAAAACGCCATTATTTTATTTGAAATAAATAATTATTTTATTTTATTGACAAAGTATTTTAGTTTGTCTTGTATATTGTTTTTCATGCGATCAGCTGTCTTATTTATTTATTTTGTCTTAAGCTGTTACAATGTACCCCACCTACGGGGCATGTTGTCACATTTCACTTCCAATTTCTGAGGGTAAATAAAGATAAACGTATACACTGTAATTATGAAACAAAGCGACATATTTGTACTAGACAAGTGTGAAATTACTGTGGATAAAAAAAAATTATACTCTGAACCCCATGTGGATTTACACAATTTGAGAAAGTCAAAAAGTGATATTTTGTGCCCCGCTATCCCCTACTTAATAAACAAATTATTTGAAGACTTTATTGTTGTGAAATAACACAAAAGGAATTGTACAAAACTGCATTTTTGATTACATTAAACGTGATTTGTGATTACAACTAAATGGGCTAATGGTGAAAACATTGAAAGAGAACTCATTATTATGCTGATGTAAAAGTTAATAACTGAGCTGCGCCTGAGGTATTGTTAAAGGGATAGTTCACCCAAAAATGAAAATTCTGTCATCATTTACTCGCCCTCATGTCGTTCCAAACCTGTATGAGTTGCTTTCTTATGTTGAACACAAAAGAAGATATTTTGAAGATTGCTGGTAATCAAACAGTTGGTGGCTGCCATTGACTTCCATAGCATTTTTTTTCCTACTATGGAAGTCAATGATGACAGAATTTTCATTTTTGGGTGAACTATCCCTTTAATATGCTACCATGCCTGGGGCCTATGGAGCTTATAATATGACAAAACAAATTTAATTTGTATTGTGTAAATTTGAATTATTGACAAGCGTCATTTCACAAAACTGAATATTATGTGGCATTTAACATAGTTCTGAATTAGATTTTTTTTTTTACTTGAATATTAAACATTTGAAGTTTAACACGACTGAATATATTTATGGCAGAGTTTTATAGACATGTATTTTCAAACAGCGAATTATTTGTTCTGAAATCTTAGACTGCAAATATCCAGTTTTTAAAAATGCAGCTTCGAGTTTTCAAGCTGAAGAGGAAATTCGGAACATCAAATTCAAGATTCTAAAATTCAATACGCAGAAATTCTGATCGTAGAGAAAGTAGGTCAGAGGTAATCCATAATATATATATATATATATATAGGATTGTAAGTTCATGGTTCAGGTTTCATTATCTTGAAAACTCGAAGCTGCATTTTAAAAACTGGATATTTGCAGTCAAAGATTTCAGAACAAAAAAATTTGCGGTTTGAAAATACATGTCCATAAAAATATTTCAATTAGTTTTGTCATATTATAAGCTCCATAGGGGCCTGTGACACATGTTCAAAGCTCGATGAACATTCCGAAAAAAGTAGCAACATTTAAAAGCCAGATACGACTCTTTGAAGGAGCATTCTGGTGACAATAGTGGAAAAATAGCATTTTCACTGACAATATTGCACAACACAAATTATTTGGTCTTTGACAAATGAACTGGTTTATAGAGTAAGTCAGCAGGTTTTGTGAGGTGTGTGTGTGTGTGTGTGTGTGTTATCTTTAACCCCTCAATTTATCTCACACACACGCAGTCTCTTTCATGTGTCTCTCTGATGGCGTTGGCGTTTCTCCGGTGGACTTTTAGGCTGCTGATGGTCCTGATCGTCTTTCAGGGTGTGTGTGTGATGTTTTATTACACACCCAACACACACTCGTCCAGGTGAACATTTTAATATGTAAATAGTTCTTTGTAATAATTGCGAATTTAAATGAGACTCTGTGTTGCTGTTATAAAGTCTAAGATTCATACCTATGTCGTAGTTTCTAAGTCTTATTAAGTAAGCTGATAGCTCTCTTAATTGTCGAATAGCCTACATTACTATTAACAATACTAATGTTTTTTTGGTGGGGTCTTATTTTAATATTGTTGTTTTTAGGTAGAAATGTCATTGTGATTTTAAGCAGGACAGAAAAGTTTTAGATTTAGGTGTAATGTAGTTTGATTTGGTCAGGACAGGAGTGTCGGAGATTGTTCAGCAGCACATCGTAAAGCTTGTACTCCGTTTGTGTTGACTTTGAACTTTGCTTCATTTCTGTAATCCTTCAGATTACTGCAGTGAAAACTGTTTAAACCTCTTGCTGAAGGATATTTCTTTACAAAGTCTTTTTGACAGCAGAAAGACACTGAGGCTCCAGCTACAGTTACACTAAAAGAGCTCTGACTGGATTAACGACTCTAAACAGAAGGCATGCAGTATAGATTGAGCGTGACAGCAGATTATGTCGATCATTTAGTGCCTTAGAAATTCAATCAAATGGAAATATGATACAGTAGCTTTGAAAACGTTGTTCTTTCTTTCAGAGATGGGATGACGGACGCTCTTCGGCAGATGCACTGCGCTAAACTCAGACGCAAGTTTTCCATTATCAAACCGGCCAAAAGGTGCGTGAGAATCAAAGATGAAGCAGCGACGTTTCCGTTTCAGAGCACTGATAACATAATTCAATGTCCTTGTTTCCTTCTCAGTGTAAATCTGCAGAGCTTCACGCGGGGGCTATCAGATTTCATGAGCTGCCCGTACAGATCAAACACAACCGAGCGAGAGGTGAACAGGTTTGTGCCTCTTTTTTGCCTTTGGCAGATGCTTTTGTCCAAACTTGGACAACTTGATGAAAGCTGAAGCACCGGAACAACTTGATGCCTCACATTCCTTTATAATCTCAGTGCAGTTGTGGGGTAGAAGTGAAGTTGTTGAGCTACACTGTCATGTCAAACCTTGAACTTAAGATATCGACTCGTGTGTCTTCATTTGATATTTTAAGTGTGAGTTTGATATCGTAGACAGAAATATTCAGAGATTCTCAAATGATGCCGAGTCACTATTTTATGTCTGATTTTGTGTCGGCGCAACTTGTTAGATTCATGAAACCCTTCTGACATAATCCTGATCCTACACTCTTAAAACTAAAGGTGCTTCACGGTGATGCCATATTAGAACTGTTTTTGTGTCTAAATGGTTCCATTAGGAACCTTTAACATCTGAAGAACCTTTCTGTTTCACTAAAGGTTCTTTGAGGCGAAAGAAGGTTCTTCAGATTATAAAAAGCTAAGAAAGAGATGGTTCTTTAAAGAACCTTTGACTGAATGGTTAAAAATGGTTCTTCTATGGCATCGCTGTGAAGAAGGTTTTAAGCAGCTTTATTTTTAAGAGTGTACACTATATTCCCTTTATCACTCTTAAAGATAAAGGTTGTTGGTGGTTCCTTGAAGAACCTTGAACTTCAATGGAATCTTTACATCGCACAGAAGGATTTTTTATATATAGTGAAAATGGAAAATGTTCTTGACACTAAGAAGTGGTTATTTTATTTAAGAATGTTCGCTGAATGGTTCTTTAGGGAACCTAAATATAGTTCTTCTACGGCATCAAACGCACTTTTAAAACCTTTATTTCTGAGAGTGTAGTTATTGCAATTTCATATTGACTTTGAATATTTTCCAAAAACATGTCATTGTTGTTCACTGTGATCACTGTGTTTAATGAGAGGGGATTTTTTTTATCTTTGAATGCTGAGATCAGTCATTTTAACAGAGGTAAAGCGACAAGAGTGATTGCTCTTGTAAAATGAGCCCTCATAAACTGTTTCTTTGCCTATAGTAGGTATGACTTTGTTGACATCTAATTACGAGCCCCAGTCGGTTAAAACTGTTGCGCCCCTGCATCTAAATATACAGGCCAAATATACAAAACAAATGCAGCCAAATCATGTTTAAAATGCATTCAACAATCCAATTCTTACTGAAAAAATGTTGCTGTTTAAAAGTAAGGCCCCATTAGTCAATATTATTTAAAACTAAAACTGGAACGCGTGATGATAGTTTTTCTCTCTCTCGGCTGCAACAACGTCTAATTAGCGGTGGATTCTCCTCCGCTCAGTCTTTCATTTACACCTCACAGAAAACTCATAAACACACACTCAGTGAAAAGAAAAACAGTTTACACCTTCACAGTGGTGGAGCGCGGACTACTAAACATGAAATACGATGACATTTATGCTGCACTTATTAGGATGTTGTGTGTGCGTGCGTGTGTGTGTGTGTTTATGGCAGATTGAGTCTTCAGTTTTTCTGTAACGCCACAGGATCATTATTCCTCACCAAACGAAACACAGCTGTCAATCAGACCATCCCATATGAGACAAGCTTTACAAGCACATTTACAATGAATGCAACCCTTCACAGCATGCTGCCCGAGGTGTGTTATGAATACGCATTTCTAACTCATTAACTCTTTAGGCTATCTCTGTTTTTGCGTGCTTGTGTACATTGATTTTTGAGCAGATTTGTCCTCTGAATGTGACACAACCTGTCAAACCAGCCCTATAGAGTGCATAGGTTGACGATACTCTTTTCACGGGATTTCTAAAGTGCCTAAAATGTTCAGGTTTTGGCTTTGTTTCCTATTGTTTTCAAAGTACCGACTGAAACGTTTGATCAACAGCATGCAAGTGTTGTATATTATTGACGGATCGTGGCGTGCGAGAAGGCGGGATCTAGAGAGAACGGTCATACTCACACACACATACTGAAAACACACATTTTGAAGCAGTTATGTTTATTTTTAGAATTGTATATTTGTAATAAGTAACTACGTTTGCGGCGCGAACAGTGTTGGGGAAGGTTACTTTTAAAAGTAATGCATTACAATATTGTGTTACTCTCTTAAAAGTAACTAATTGTGTTACTTAGTTACTTTTTATGGAAAGCAATGTTACACGTTACTTTTGCGCTACTTTTTCTCATCTGGGCTAGGCTTGCTTGTTTGTTTTTAACATAAAAAAGTTGTATTTTTGGCTAATGTAAAAGCCCTTTCACACCAAAAGTGAAATAAATAAGGAAATGTTTAACTAAACGTTTAACTGAAGTTAAATTAGTACGGTTGAATTGGATCATCGAAGATCAGCAGCAAATAAAATGGGATTAAATACATAAAGGATATTTGTCCTTATTTGATCATCTGAGTTTGCATTTCACTGTTTTTATTCATTTTGAGGAATGCTGATGAATCTGTTTTTGTGCGAGTGAGATGAGTAAAAGCATGTAGACATTTGAACTACAGTAACATCATGTTCACACAGCGCACACAACGCCTCTGCATTTACTCCTGATTCTGTCAACATGAGCACAGGAGAGCTGTCAGTCAATGGGAAACAAAGTAACTGGAGTTACTTATTTGAAAAAGTAACTCAGATATTTAATCGTGAGTTTAAATGTAATGCGTTTCTTTACAAGTTACTTGAAAAAAGTAATCTGATTACGTAACTCGCGTTACTTGTAATGCATTACCAACAAAACTGTGTGTGAGTGTGTGCAGTGCAGTTTTGTTTATCATTTTACTCAAAATCTCGAGGGAACCCTTGGTGAATTAGTCTTCTGGGTTTGACGTGACGTCTGTAGCACTCTATTGGAACACAAAGCCAATTTAGGCAATTTAGAAATCCCGGCCAGGATATGTTAGGGAAAAATAGTCACCTTATCAAATGTGATAGTGTGTGTGTGTGTGTGTGTGTGTATTTATCTGTGTGTCTGTGTGTTTATCTGTGTGTATTTATCTGTGTGTGTGTGTGTGTGTGTTTATCTGTGTGTCTGTGTGTGTTTATCTGTGTGTGTTTATCTGTGTGTATTTATCTGTGTGTGTGTGTGTGTGTGTTTATCTGTGTGTCTGTGTGTGTGTTTAAACACATCCCATCATGCCTTGCCTCCCTCAACACATCCGTCTGTAATCATGCGTCCTTCCTGTTAACATGAAGTTTTCTCTCTCTGTTTCAGGTTTAATTTGGCTTATATTAATGACAGTGATGTTGGGCTGAAGACGGATCTGATAACCATCAACCCCAGTCAGATTCAGAAAGAGTCAGTATCCATATACAAAACATTTAAATAAGGATGTTTCAGATTCAATTTGATCGGATATGAGTTTAAGCTCTTAATAAGATGAGTTCTTGTTTTTAATGATTGCTATATGATTATCCTGCTCATATAGTAGTCACAGTAGTAACAGGATAAAAATACAGGAGAGCAGTGAAAAAATATTGTTCCCGCTCCACCCCAACCTTAAAAAAGAGACAGAATAAAATAAATAGATAAATAAATTTGGATTAAACATGCTAAATTTAAAATACATACATTAATAAACATATCCAATACATAATTATACTGTAATACATATAATGAGTATGTCAAGCATTTATGTAATTTTCTTTTCATAGCAGGAGAATGCGCCGCAGACTAATAATATAAGAAAAAGCTAAAACATTTGTGGTATGTCTAGGAATAGCCGCGGGTCCTGGGGTGGGGCTTGATGTCTCTGGGCAAAACAGCCCAAACACTTATAGATGAACATGTTAATGAACACAGAGTTATATGAGAACGAATATATATTTGTGCTTTTGTGATTTTAGTTTAATAACATTTTAATATTTTTATTATTTTAGGGGAATTTTACTAAATATTAACCTCTAAATTATGCACCATTTATCATCTGCAATATCAGGGTGTAACCACTAAATGGCTTTATAGCCCTGTATATAAAAACTAGGGCTGGTAATTTAACGCGTTTATTAGATTAGTTAATTACGGTGAAAAATAACGCGTTAAAATTATTAACGCACTTGCCCCGCCCCAGACCTATGTGGGTCACCTGACATTTCATACAGTTGATTGATGACAAATATGAGGCAGAGTAACAACTCATTGCGTGATGGAGCCTAGAGAATGTAGTTAGAATGTCCCTAAAATTCAAGATATGGGGCAAAAATGCCCCCGTTTGAGTTTTTGTCTCATATTTACATCATGTAGTAGTTAAGCAATATCACACGAGCAATAGGCTAAGTGCAATATTGCACGAGTGCAAATGTGATACTGATCTTATACAACAGTTCAGTAAGAAGTTAATATTGTGTTATTTTAGACACAATGTTGTCTGTTTTGCTCAATTTTGTCAACTAAAATATAAAGACAAAGCAGAACTGTTCGTCTCCGAGCAACACACAGCGCCATTTCATTTCTTAATGCACGTTTTGAATGAATTGGGTGAATCATTAGGCGCGTTGGATTTGAAGCGGCGCTGCAAAGACCGATGGGTGTGTGACATCAAAGTCCCGCGAGAGCGATTTAGAAGCATACTCGCGATACTTTGATGTCACACACCGATCGATCTGATGCTGATGATACGCTTCAAGTCGAACAAGCCGAATGATTCAATGGACCATTCATAAAGAACCATTTACTTCACTCCTGAATGAATCAGCCTTTTGAACAAATCAAATGAATGAATGACTCGATTACTTAATCATTAAGACATCACCACCTACTGGCAGTTTTAGTTTATTATTTAGAGTATCATTTCATTAAAGAAATTATTTCATATTTCCTTAGTAATAATAATAAAATTAATAAAATAAATTATTAAAGGTAAACGTATAACCATTACCTTACTCTAAAAAAAGTGTTGGTTATAAATCTGTTTTATAGGGAGGGAACCCCTAACTAGATTTGATCTAAGGCACAACAGAAGACATCAATAAGGCAAACTAGCTCTACTGTATATATAGCAGGCAATGACCAAAACCTGTCAAATCTATATATAAAACAATAAATAAATGCTTCTCATTCATTTACCTCTTTTTATCTTTCCAAACCCCTTAATACAACAAACATGCATATTTCGACAACATAAACTCAGGACAGCATACAAGTCAAAATCTTATCTGTTCTGATGTGATGACGAAAATGATACAGTTGCTGAATGTTCATTCCACACAGTGTAGAAATCAATGTCCATGAAATCCAATGTCCAAGAATACCATCCAAAAATGTCCCCAGTGCAACACGTAATCCATGGTGTAGATATCACTCCAAACACTGAACAAGTCTTTAAAGTCACATTTGTGGCATAACCCGGTTCAAGAATCCACAACAGTTGCCAACCTAATTCACAGCCTCAAAACCCACTTTAAAGTCATCCTTATGATGCAGGTCAAAAACAGGCATATGAATATAAGGATAAATCCCACAGAATGTGGAGTCCTTCTAAATAAAATGAAATAAATCACATTAGAAAAATAACTACACAAATTACCCAAAAGCATTCAATCAATACAAAACAAGAAACAATGCTTACTTCAGATTGAGCATAAAACTCAAGGTTTCTCAATCAGGACAAGTGATTATTTGGAGCCATAAGCCATGCTTACTTGCCTCCATTACGAATCTGACTTCTTCTACTCCCTACACCCATTTTATATCTAAGAGTATAGCTCCATGTTGCCCCCTCATGGTGGGTAGTACAATTACAATATAAAAAACATGCTAACAGGTTTGTGACTGTTACAAACTTCACCCACCCAAAAGTGACAATTGTGTCATCATTTACTCACCCACATGGTCCAAAAGAGTATATGTAATACATTTTATCAAAGAAAATATTTCTTGCTGAAGCTACTTTTTGTAATGTCTGTTTGATGCTTTACACAACCATGACTTTAAATTATCTTTTGGGAGTAATTTCTCAGCCAGATTTGATGTGCGATTAATTTGCAATTAATTCGATTAATTAATCGCAATATAAAAATCAAATATTTTAATCGCTTACCAGCACTAATAAAAACATATAAACCGTTTGCTGCAGAGATGTCTGTTAAAGATCTGGAAAGCATCTGCTGTGTGCAAACATCTGATAGACGTCTCTAAGATGTCAGTTTTACATTCATTCTAAATCATAAACATCTTAAAGACATCTTCTAAACGTCTATTTGACAACTGATAGGAAACGTCCTATAGACGTATGGCAGATGAGCAAACTCTCTAAAAAATGCCTCTAGCAGATGTAATGCAGACGTCAAATAGACGTCTCTGTGATGTACGTGTGCTATCAGGGGGAGTAGAAATGGAGGATTATATAGAGCCTATATAGAGGAGTCAATAAGTCAACACACCCCTTTTATCTAGAATTTGATCCAAGTTGAGATTTTGGTGGACGATTCGGAAAGACAGGGAATTAATTTCTAACAAAAAGTTGGAGCTGTAAATATCTAAAAAATTGTGCACTAGAAAAGTGCAGATTGTTGAGTCAACTGAAAGAAGCTGGGGAGCTAAATACTAATTCTTTCTACAGCTTTATGCTAAAACACATTCGTTGGCCATCATTCTCATCCCTGTATAGTAGTTTGGATGCTGAGTTATCACTGGGACACTAACAGTAAGCGGGTCCTGCTCAAACTCTGTTGTAAATTTGTAAAAATTTGTAGATCTTGTGTAGCCCTGCCCCATTTCAGAACTGTGTTCGTTGTGTTTGGTCTTCAGGTTTGTATTTCCACAGCATTAAAGGTAAGATCTTACAGATTTATAACCACTCGTTTTAAAGTTGTCCCGGTCTACTAGGGTTGGGAATCGAAAATCGATTCCAATTCCAGAATTGGATACTTGTTGTAACATTAAAATTTAAATTCCGCCAATCGATTCCTGTGTGTGCATCTTTTCTTTTCTTTGCTTTGCTTTGCTTTATCTGCCAGGACCTTCATCACTAATCTAAGCGCTCCAAAGTTTGGCTACATTTGTGAAATCAGAAGCAGAAATTTTTTTTTAAAATGTGTCAAATTTGTGATAAGCTAACATGTTGCAAGAGAGGCGTCTTTAACAGATTGTTTAACAGATCTCTGACCTAAAGAGGGCAGCTGTCATATAAAACACCTTCACAAACAGTCTTTTCAACCTTTTCTGTGTTACAAATTGTAACAACGTTCGTAGGTCGGGAAGAAGGAGGCGGGAACCGGCGAACATTCAAACAAACTTTAATAACAAAATAAGCACAAAATAGTGCGACAGCCCCTCGCGGATGACTGTCGCGCACAAACAGAACCAAAACACAAAATCAAATCCAGGCCTGGTCCTCTCTCGTCCTTCACTATCGTCACTCCTCCTTTTATTCTTCCGGAGCTCCTCCGTGGGACTCGAGACCGGTGAGTGGCGCAGGTGTCGCGCGTTAGCATTTACTCCACCGGCCTCGCTCCGTTCCCA
>NW_015628680.1:312001-336824 GCF_001515625.1 Sinocyclocheilus rhinocerous | reverse complement strand
CTCGCGGACGACTGTCGCGCACAAACAGAACCAAAACACAAAATCAAATCCAGGCCTGGTCCTCTCTCGTCCTTCACTATCGTCACTCCTCCTTTTATTCTTCCGGAGCTCCTCCGTGGGACTCGAGACCGGTGAGTGGCGCAGGTGTCGCGCGTTAGCATTTACTCCACCGGCCTCGCTCCGTTCCCACGGCTCTCGGCCCCGCCCCACACAAATATTCAAAGAATCACAGAAGTACTGGTATAAAAGCTTATACCCTTACGAAAATTAACCATGGTTTTACTATAGTAAAACTGTAGAAACTATGACTGTAGTAACCATGCTTGGTGCATACTTGGTTTTAAAAACCATGGTTTTGATACCATGGTTCTACTGTAGTAATATTACAGTAATCGTACCTGAGTATAACTGTAGTAACCGTGACTATAGTAACCAAGTAAGTTGTATTACATTTAACAAAAGTTGAGCTTCTGCAAAATAAAAAACAGAATAGCAAGTTAGACTTCTATGATACAGACTGTATTAAAACAGTTACATCATATCTGACAGAGAATATAAACTGTAGCATGTGTAAGAACGCTTACCTGTCCAAACAATCAAGTACTGAAGCGCAAATGGTTTTCAATCGCTCATTTACATATAAATGCTTACCCCATATGGACCTTAGAATGAGAAGAATAGATACCATATTAATACACAGCAATTATTTACTTACATGGCTACTTGCCATGTAATTAGTATATTGATTCCATAATTGCAGGGACATTTGGTGTCCAAAGTCATTTTTTTCTGCTTTTTCAAATTGTTTTGATTATTTTAATAATTTGTTACTCATTGACATGGATCACAGGATGTTATAGGCCATAACAATATAATATTTTCTGTAAAAATGTTCTGTCTTAAAGAGCTAAAAATCATGATTTCTTGTTGTCTGAATAAGTCAGTGTCAATTCTGTTACCGTCAAACTCTGTTACCAAGGTACAATGTTGACATTATGTAACAGAATAAGACAGAACAGAGCAAGAAATCATGTCCTGCTCGTGCTCGTCCATATAATGGCAGTGAACGGCAATCAGCTTTAAGAAAAAGATGCAAAAGTAAAACATAATGAACCCAAATGACTTGTGCTGTGTATTTCAAGTTTTCTGGGGACATAGTTTAGGGTTTGGTGAAAAACCATCATGTGTCTTGATCAGTCGTTTCAATACAATGACATTCACAGGGTTCCCACTCTTTCATGAACACCAGATTTAAGGACTTTTTAAATCGCCATTTATTTTATATCAAGCACCTATCAAATTCACGCCCCAGCATATGTAGCGTCATGAAAGACCTCTTACAGAACGTAACATTTGCATTAAAAATTCCAGAGTGATAATGATGTTTTGAATGTGTGGGTTTCACAAATTTAGAACGTTTTGAGCAGTCGTGTTCAAAGGAATTTAATGCAATCCATTGAAGTCAATACTGGTAATATTCAAATAAAATTTCTAAATTCCCGCCAACACGCAGTCCCACGATTTGATACATACATGTGTTTACACGGTGTTTGGTTGTACACCGATTACATTACTTGCCCGCCGCGGCACCGTATCTACTGTCACTTTGCTTTTTTTATAGAAACTGAAATTATTTAGTTCCGCTGGAAAACGTGCGCTACACTAAACTGAATGTGTCTGCTCCAAAGCCACTAGAAGGAAAGCCTGCAACCTTTAGCCAAAAAAGCCTAACGGCTAAAGCTAACGCTTCCGGTTTGCCAGTACGTGGGAAAGGAAACCAGAGGCGTTTTTTTAATGGATGTCAATGGAGGAGAGGCTTCACTACGCTGAATAAACAGCTTTTTAGAGGAAACAGCTTCTCAGGCAATGAATCGACAGCCTATCGGCTAATCTCCAACATGTTTTACACTAAACAATACTTTTGGATTGAACTATTTTTAGAGTTTACACCGAAAAAAAATGCAGTTTTATAAGAGAAGTGACTGAAGACTGATCACGGGTCGAGAGAGATGAGTGACAATGCTGGAGGATTATTTGCTGCTCAACAGATCCTGAGCTCATTGACAAATATCTGATCTTCCTTTACACAGAGCGCGCGTGATCGCGAAATCGAAAGTGAAAGTGAACAGCGAGCGCTCATTCAAAAGAGATTTAAATACTTCGCATATTGATAGCGGCTCCCTGATGTGCGGAAGTGATATACAATATTCAATAATATACTATATTTATATAATAGTCTGCGCATCAACATAGAAAGTTTTTGTTCGCGCTACCTCATCTCCACCCCCAATCATTAACGCTGTCTCGTTCTGTCACAAACTTTTTTTAATGCACATCTTTATTTTGAATAAATTTACAATGAGTTTCTTTTGTAAATATCTTTCCATCAGTTTATGTGCATTTTATTTTGTTGAAAAAAAACCTAAGCGACTGTACGAGTTACATTTTTGAGATTTTATTCTTGTGCGATATCCCAAAATGTGCAGACTAGTTTTTCAGAAAAACCTATGTGTAGGCTTAAATGCGACCCGTTTAAAATACTGTATTACTTACATTATTCCAACAGCCAAAATACATGCATAATTTTCAGAAACCCACTTCACATCTGCAATATGTCTATAGGACGTTTCCTATCAGATGTCAAATAGACGTTTAGAAGATGTCTTTAAGATGTTTATGATTTAGAATGAATGTAAAACTGACATCTTAAAACCATCTATCAGATGTTTGCACACAGCAGATGCTTTCCAGATCTTTAAAAGACGTCTTGCAGACGTACCTGTGCTATCTGAACCTTGCATTCAATCGTTTTCAAGCTCAGAACATGACAGCAGATCTGTAACGTGTACTCGAGTACCTCCGCAAAGACATTTTCAAATTACATTTGTGTGTGAGAGAATATTTTAATTTACAAAAACATTTAATCTGTCCTCGTTTCCTTTCTCGCACCTTAAGAGGGAGGAGCTAGGAAGCAAGGAAAGAAAAGAAGAATGTACAAATAATGAGGAACTGAGAAGCACCCAGACAGATAAACAAGCAAAGGTTTTTCTCATCCAAAGTTATCATGTTGTTTCAAAAGGCTTGGAATTCAGCACATGAGTCATATGTACTAATTCTATGATGATTTGTCATACCTGTAAAAGCTTGAAAATTATGGGCTTTATTGAATGCCATTACATGGAAAGAGCAGAAGTTCACCTTTTGTGTTCCACGGAAATCAAGTAAAACAGGTTTGGAACCGTATGTGACTAAAGATCACAAAATTCTCCTGAATATAGATGTTTATGAATATTTAATTTAGTAAGTTACACTGAAATTTGTTTGACAAAAGTTAGAAATGTACTTACCACTAATGCACTTGAATTGCAGAACTCACTTTTCTTCAGGTTCTATCATTCTTTTTTTCATGTGAGAGTAATTTAGACAGGTCCTTATGCAAAAAAGATTTTAGAAGCAAAAAGAGAGATATACCATATATTCATTGTATATTTACTAATGGCCTTTGACTTGACTAATTTCTCTTTACTAGTTTAACTGGCACAGGAAATAAAGATTATAAGCTAATGCTGTATAACACAGAGTTCAATATGAATCTAGATTAATTAAACACTCCCTTTTCTTATAAAATAATGACTCTTTTGAGCCGGTTCTATGAAGCAATATATTGTGCAATATATTGTAAAGCCATGCTTTACTTTACAGTGAATTTAGAACAGGTAGCTGTTGATTTTAAACCACAGCTTCCTGAGACTTCCCGAATACTGTGTGTGTGTGTGTGTGTGTGTGTGTGTCTGTGTGTGTGTGTGTGTGTGTGTGTGTGTGTATACATGTATGTGTATATATATGTTTTTTTTTTTCGCAAAGCAATGTAGTTCTGATAACAAAGTGGTTGCAATGCAACACAGATGCAGTAGCGCAGTAATACTAATGTAATGAGGTCACAAGTGTATCTACAGTAATTTACAAAGGCCTCGATCGCTGCTCAACCAATATACTTAGTCAAAAATATACTTCATATTAATTACAAATGAATGTTTGAAAAAATTACAAATACAGTCCAATACACGAAAAAATAATCATATCGAACAGAAAGAATGAAACAATTTTAAGGTGATAACAGTCACATTTATTAAAGTGCCTAAACGTATAAATATGAATAAATACACTTTAGTTAAAAAAATTTAATAAAAAGAAACTCACCGACCATAAAAAACACAAATTTCCAAGCTGGCAGTTGAGAATAATGATTACAATATTACGATAATGGAAAAATAATAATAATATAAAGATGATAATAATATAACTGTAGAAACAGATCATTACTAAAGTTTTAATAAATTAACTTCATGCATGAGCCTCCCAAATATCTTGATATATGAGATTATGGTAACTAGTTTGACTGCACAGTGACAATAAAATCCATTCTTTTAATTTTCGGGAGAGAAAGAAAGCACTTTTCTTTACAAAATCATGCTTAATTATTTCTCCCAAGGTATAAAAGTGGCAACACACATATTATAGTACAACCGTATTTAATTTTGTGCTTTATGGTTTTACTAGAAAACACAGTTAAGCTATAGGTGCATGGTTAAGTTACTATGGTTTTACTGCAAATGTTGTAGAAAACCATGGTTAATTTTGTGGTTACTATGGTTTTACTACAAAAACCATAGTTAAACCATGGTTACTGTAGTAAAACAGATATAAACACTGATGTGTACAATAGTGAGTAAATCACCTTTTGGATGTAATTTGATGCTTCATATAAAGATTTATCGATTACGTTGTTGCGCCAGTAGGTAGTGAAAAATTACTGTTAAAAATGTATTTGTCTTTGATTCATTCATTCAAGAGATTCATTCAAAACACTGATTCATCCAGTAATGAAACAAGTAAATCTTGAGTGAGTCATTGAATCATTCATTCATAAATTACATGTGATTTTGTTTAGTTGTCTAATGCTTTTTCTTCAGAATCGTGAGAGAACCATAACCTCCATTTAAAAAAATAAAGAAAGAAAGAAATCTTAAATTTGTGCAGTTCTATTCTGTGCACAAATAGCTCTTAAACGAGTCCAGTTTTTATGTAGCCTGTTGATTTTTGCTCACGATATTCAACTGCAACTAAATGTTTTGCAAAAAGAGACAGAATAAATATGTTTGATGTCTAAAATTTTAACTTCATTTTTTTAACCACATTGGAATTGAAACTGGGAACGATAAGTAGAATTGGAATCGTTAAAATTCAAACGATACCCAACCCTACGGTCTACTGACATTAAGTCTACAATAAGTAAATCACCAGCTAATAACTGCAAAGCACAGAAATATACAGAATATGGAATTTCAAACACAAAATTCTAAAAAAGGCTGTGCGCTTGTTTCACTGGCACATGATTTGGCTCATCTGTCTTGTTGTAAAATAAAACCAAAGCTTTAAATGAGAGCACTGGGGAAGCATTCGACACCTGGTTTAACTGGTTCTCCAAACATGTTTCTGTTTTTTGGTTACAGTAATAGTCCTAAAATATGCATAATTGTCTTTATGCAAATCTGTTTTTCCTTTTAATGATGGAGAGGCATGCCGTGACCTTTTCTTGACAGGCTTTGTGTGATAAAAACATTGGCAGTCACAACTTGGCAGTCACAACTTTTTTACAGTGAGGTCTTCTGTAATTGCAATTCTGCTCATTTGTAAGCATTTAAAAAACAAAACAAGCATGGTAATAAATCTGTTCTCTGATAAGTAGCATTGTTTAAACTAGTTCTCATAATGTTGCACAGTTAAACATGATCACATTTACAATAGTCACAGTCGAACAATCATCAAGCACGCTCGTGGTGCCGACACTAGTCTAGTATTAGCACACGAATTAATTTTCAAAAATTTTGTGTTTGTAGACATTAATGTAAAACAAGATTATTAAATGCATATGTGACCCTGGAGCACAAAAGCAGTGTTAAGTCGCTGGGGTATATTTGTAGCAACAGCCAACAATACATTGTATGGGTCAAAATTATCAATTTTTCTTTTATGCCAAAAATCATTAGGATATTAAGTAAAGATCATGTTCCATGAAGATATTTTGTAAATTTCCTACCGTAAATATATCAAAACTTAATTTTTGATTAGTAATATGCATTGCTAAAAACTTCATTTGAACAACTTTAAAGATGATTTTCTCAATATTTTTTGCACCCTCAGATTCCTGATTTTCATATAGTTGTATCTCGGCCAAATATTGTCCGATTCTAACAAACCACACATCAATGGAAAGCTTATTTATTCAGCTTTCAGATGATGCATAAATCTCAATTTTAAAAAAATGGACCCTTATGACTGGTTTTGTGCTCCAGGGTCACATATTGTCCATTAACGTTGCATTTTGTAAAATGATAGGCCTAGCAAGTAAACATTTTAACTGTGCTTGATTATCTTATGCTCTGTCAGTAGATATTTAGAGTGTTTATTAGAAACTCTCTGTGTTTGTGTTTGTAGATACAAAAACCTGGAGGAGGATCCGGATCTGTTGGTGGAGCGGGTCAGTGTGTACGGAAACGCCTCCCTCGTTATGCCCGCCTTTGCCTACACATTCTGCACTGAACTGTCAATCAGAGCTCTCAATGTCCTCCATCCAATCAGACCCCAGAAGCCGATGGCGTTCTTCAGCCCGTATTACCTGCAGACCCTGGGCGGTTTCTGGGAGAGGCGTGAAAAACCTGGAGCAGAATCCGGATCTGTTGGTGGAGCGGGTCAGTGTGTACGGAAACGCCTCCCTCGTTATGCCCGCCTTTGCCTACACATTCTGCACTGAACTGTCAATCAGAGCTCTCAATGTCCTCCATCCAATCAGACCCCAGAAGCCGATGGCGTTCTTCAGCCCGTATTACCTGCAGACCCTGGGCGGTTTCGGGGAGAGGCGTGGCCTGAAGCCACGCCGCCTCTCCTCGGGGTTTATGCTAATTAACACGGCGCTGGAACTGTGTGAGGACGTGCATGTGTACGGATTCTGGCCGTTTGACACCAACATGCAGGACAATCCCGTTCCGTACCACTATTACGACCTAAAAAGACCAAGCAAGCTCTACTAACTGCTAGTTGACATGTAGTTGCAAAGTTACTTACTGTTAATAGAATGTCTAAAGTGGACTATTGAAATAAAGTGTTACCAAATAATCACATTTTGTTGCTTTGCAGACTGAAATGAAGACAGACACAGTTCTTGTTTTATCCAGCTTGTTTTATGCAACTTGTAACATCCAAGTGAAAGATAAAACACCAACATGTCAGAGAAAAATAAATAAATAAAAACCAGAATCACTGAGATAGGAAAAGGATCAGCCCCTTGTGTCAGTATTTTGTTGAAGCACCTTTTCAATCTGATGGTGAGTGTTTGTGGACTGCAGTCACAGATGTTCAGTGGGGTTTCAGTCTGGACTCTGACGAGGCCATGCAAGGACATACAGCTTTTTCTCCTTTAATCACTGTGTGTCAGTTCTGCTGTGTGCTTTGGGTCATTGTCATGTTGGAAGGCAAACCTTCTTCCCATTGACAGCTTTCTGGCAGAGGGCAGCAGATTTTCCGTTTTGCCTGAAAATGCCATTTTCCTATTTGACTGTATTTTGCCCCGTCCATTTCTCCTTCTATTCTGACGAGTGCTCCAGTCCCTGCTGCAGAGAAACAGCCCATAACAGGATATCACCAAATAGAATAGAATAGAATAAAAGAGCACCAACAACGGGGAAAAAAAATAGCGTTAGCCAATCAGTTTTGATAGTTAATCGGCTGTTGTTTTTTTCAACTATCTTGTCAAATGTGTTTAAAGCATTACTGCATGTTAGGGTTGGGTGACATGACAATACACATTGTGGTGATGATATAAAGTGCGAATAGTTCAGTCAAGTGTGAACTGATTGAACTTTTTCTAAATCGTTTACATAGAAGGGTAAGCAAATATATCCGTGCAGCTTTTAGTGGGAAAACGCTGGAGTGGAAAAGAAGCGTGGACGAATGGTTGAGTAATAGAGTGTGATGTGCTTGGTGCAGTTGCACTTATTATAAGTTATAAGTTCACACGTTCGCACGTTGACAGGCAGTTTTTTGTGTGCGCGCTCCGAGAGCCTTCACTTTTGACTTAAAGGCCCTTTCACGGGACTTCAAACTTCCGCCTGCCTCTACACTTTATTCACCCTCCGGAGCCGTGTGAGGCACTTTTTATGATGGATGGATGCGCTTTATTGGACTTCTTTTGGACTATTGAAAAATATCAACCATTCACTGCCATTATAAAGCTTGGAAGAGCCAGGACGTTTTTTTAATATAACTCAGATTGGATTCATCTGAAAGAAGAAAGTCATATACACCTAGGATGGCTTGAGGGTGAGTAAATCATGGGCTAATTTCATTTTTGGGTGAACTATCTCTTTAAACCCACACAAAAGAATCAAAGAATCGTGTAAAACCCAGTAAACTTGAGATTATGACTTACGTACTGCATGAATATGATAACATATGTATAACACTAAATTGAACAATTTTTGATTTTATGATTATTGATTACAATCCTAATACAAACACTGACGAATGGTAGACCACAGCTTTTGGTTTTATTGTTAATCAAAAAAAAAAACTGAGCAAATAGTGTTAAATTCTATATAAATGAATTCTAATTATAAAATGTACATTTTAGATCAAGTTTCTAATTTGAATAAACTTTATATACAACAAAGTAAACTTTACATGAAACAAATATAAAAAGTTTTTTAATTTTTTTGTAGTTTTGTACCAAAAATAAAGTGATGGTTTTAGTACCATTTTAATATGCAATGGATTATCAAAATTAAAACAACAAAAACAACATAATATTTTCAGGAAATTATTATCTTTTATTATTATTATCTTGGAAAAAAGCTAGCAGAAAATAGTTTGTTGGGAACCATCCTCAATCTTTACCTTGGTAAGATAAGCATCTTTATTTAAAATGTTTCAAGTCTTACTACTTCTCCTTTTGTTATAATGGGAAAAAATCATACCGGGATGTATGCTAAAATTTATGGATGTGGTGCCCTACCTAGAAAATGCTTCACCAGCTGCCACTGATTTGGAATAAAAATTGGTACACAAAGTGAGAAATATGCATGAGCATCTGTTAGTTCTCAACATTCTATTGTAGACCCACCTATTTCCACTTATGCTTTTATATTGTATTAATCAATGTAATTATAAAGTCTGCACATTTTAAGAATTTGCCATAGAAGGATAATCTTTTCACATTGTTAGAAAAAAGCAAGATTCCATAAGGAATGGATTTTCCAGCTGATGAAGGAGGGGTTGTTTTTAAGAGAAACTGGTAAGCATAACAGCCTCGTATACAGTTTCACATTCTTGTGAACCACTTTTTAAGCATTTTATACCCGTCACATACTCATGTCCAACATACTCATATCCACATTGTCAAAAGATGATCTTTCAGACTTTTGCCGTTCTTGTGGAGAGAAGAATACATGCAAAAGAGAACCTGACCAATGGACCAAAGTATACATTGAGAAAGCTGGAGTAGCTGTTTTCTTGTTTCATGCCATTTTGTAACTTTTCTATGTGCTTGCTTGCTTAGATTGAATGCATGGACTGTGGGCAGACCGTCCACATCTGGAAGACATCGCCCCTGCATGCATGTAAAGACTTTACTTTTGTTTATTTAATGCTTTTGTTTTTGCATACTTTTGAAGAAAGCCTGGTACCGCAGAAACATTAGTTTTCTAATAAATTATTTTCAACCTGTCACAGTGTGCAAAAGCATTAAATAAACAAAAGTAAAGTCTTTACACCCAGAAAATGTGAAAATGGGGTTTGTCTCTAATCGAGTATGTTTCTAAATGTAAAGCGAGGGTACTCTTCTATCAGATATTTGCATCAGTGCATTGTTGCCACCATGCAGACTCCAGTCAACTGTTCGTTACCCAAAAGACTATGTATTTTTTATTTTATGCAACTTTAGAAACAATACACATTATGTATTTGATAAATGTGTTGATCATTTGGTGCAAAATGTGTAAAGGTGTAAAAAAAAGACCCTCTGCACATTTATTTATGGCTATGGTGCTTACAATGAAAAAGCATGGTGAACACTGGCTGTCAAATGCATTTGCTATTTTATTGGTTTATTTAAAACAAAGTAAAAACAACTAAATATAGGAGCAGAAGATAGGCTACCCACACATTGAGGGAGAACTTTAACACTACAAATTTATATTCATTTAAATGTAGAACTTAAATCTAAATCTTGTGGTTAAGTCAAAAAAAACTTCTGAAATTTTAAACATGTGTTTAAGTTTAATTGTCATTTTTTATTGAAGTGAACGTCTCAAGATTACGTGGGCGTGGTTTGTGAACCGTTGCCGAATGCATTAGCACAGGTATTGAGGAGACAGCACAGCTGTATCCACATTTATTAAGAATGTACCAAGTGTATTTTCTTTGCAGCTTCATAGTTCGCATCTGACAAGTCTGGTGGGAAGTAAAGTAAAATAGCTCAAGTTCAAACAGCTCTGAGGACATTTGTTAACATCCGAAGTATTTACATTCTGTATCTTTATGAATAAAATCATTTATTTTATGCCAGGCATCAGGCCAAAAGACCAATGCGACGCTCGTTTAGTGACTCACTCGTTTATGATGCTTTGCATAAAATTGCAATGTTCTTTTTCTATTCTTTTGTTTGTTTTATTTTTATTTAAAAAATGACCCTCTAACATAGCATTATCTATTCTATTTCTATTCTTTTTATTGTTTTATTTGTAATAAAAAATTACCCTCTAACACTATAGCGTTCCCTGTTCTCTTTCAATCTAATTGTTTTTCTTTTTATTTAAAAAAACAAAAAAAACAACACTTGCTCCGTGCACTGCGTTAGACTAACCGAGACCTGTCACACCACTTACATATCATTGCCCTTTTGTTGATTCTGACTGCTTCTATTGTCCTCATTTGTAAGTCGCTTTGTCTCCTAAATGACTAAATGTTGGTTATTGCTATAGGCTATATGTAACCTTCTGTGATTGAACATAAGCCGAGTCATTGCAGATTCGGCCGAGTGCATAAACTATGGTTCATTTGTGGTTACCATGGTTTAACTATAACCATGCATGTTTTTTTTTTGTTTTGTGGTAATGCCGTCTATTCAATCAATGTCTATTGATATTGCGTTCATTAAAAAGCATATGGCCAGGAGGGCAAAAAAAAACAGAGCATGGCAGTATTCTCACTGTGACCATTTGTATCGATAATCTTTCCCTTGGTGTCATCATCACAACCAATATTTTGTGTTTAAAGGCGGTCGCTCACCGGACGTGAAGTTCAGTTCAAGACCGCAATTCAAAACAGCTCATAGCCGAACATGTAAAAGTTCACTTCAAAAATTAATAAAGTGGCCTCGATAAGTTTTGAAGTTCGGTGTTTGGGGAAAAAAACGAGCAAACAGAAAGAGAAAGTGTTATATTATTATATATTATTATATATAGGCTAGACTTCATTCAAGCCACAAAAAGATAAACGCATGTAATACACAATCTTCCAGCCTAGGGGTGACGTTATGTACATTAACAACGATTTGGGACAAATATAATGTTATTTCATGTAAACTATGTGACGACGTGACCTCCTCAGAAACCCGTGGATCCACGCAAACGGGTACCGGAACGCAGACCGGCAGGATCCGGCACAAATTAAGCCCCGGTGGAGGCGGACACAGAGATTGAAGTGGCCCCCCGACGACACTTATTGTTCAATCAATGTTCTCTGAACGTTCAACTGGACACAACACCGGCATAAGCTCACCTGCTCGAGGCGAAACGCTGTCGTGCCGCCCCCGATTCACATTCACAATTAAACACGATGTTTAAAATGCATGTGAAAGACTGGAGATTTTGTTTTTTGATACAGTTGCACTAAAATAAAATCATACACGAGCATTTCACTAGTATTCACAAGTTTTCAGAATTGATTTTTCATACTGTATATATATATATATGCCTATATAGTGTATAGTAGCCTAGGCTATAGGCTACCTGAGCAAATTCTGTATATAGCCTATGATTTAGTAAGTGTATACAACCCCGGAGTGCATGGCCATCGGAAGAAATGAAAATGAATGCTTTATCTAATCACACACGATTCTGTTAATTTTATGAAAGCTATGGCCAATCAGATGAGTGATCGCTGAACCTTCAGTGCACGCGCTCGCTGACTGAATTCTGCTCTTTCGTGAATTCTCTCTCATGATCTCATCATAAACAACAAGGTTTTACAGTGTCGGCAGCCTCAGTGATTATAATGGGAGTGTTGTTTTTGTTTTGTTTTGAGAGTGCTTAAACTCCCGCTAGACTGAAGTCCGCTTACATGCACGTTCTTAAACCGATTATGCTTAATAAACCGATAATGCACTTGGTCATGTAAACGCGGTAACCCGTTTTCTTTTATCGGAGTAAGGTCATAAACGGCGTATAAGCATAAACCGGTCGCAACAGGTAGTTTTTTGCCTCTTACTCCGATTTCGCACGTAGGCTTATTGAAGTGCACATGTGTGATACGTGACAGGAACGCATCGTTAGTGCAGATTTAAGCGCATCTAGACCGAGCAAACGTCTTGCCGTAAAGAAAATAGGAAATATATCACAAAAGCAGACTTTTTCATGACTCGGAAAATGATAAAAATGTGTTCTCTTCTCGTGCAGCAGAAGTAGAAGTGGTTCAGTCACAATGCTGCGTTTATAACTGCATGAGAGGATAATATACGAGCTGTAAGTTTCCCGACATGTTGCAAGCTTAATTTAACATCACAACTGACACATGTGTGGAATGCACTGAGTCAGATACGCAAATGATTATATTTTGACGTCACTACAGGGAAATAGCCTGGTTTATTAATGAAGTCCTGTAAACGCATTGTCAGGCTACTGGTGTGCATGTAAACGGGGAAAACTGGTTATTTTCATAAGCTGATATTTGTGAGTTATCAGCTTACTGGTGTGCATGTAAACGTGCTCAGTGAAATGTTCTTTGTTCTCTTTCTTTGAGATAAAACAATTATAAAATAATTCTACCTAGAGGAAATCCTCTCAACACCAGTCTGAAAGTCACACAAAAACTCATTTGATCACGGAGACGTCTATTTGACTTCTGCATTTACTGCCAGACATACTTTTTAAATTATAATCAAATAAAAATCTTGACCAAGGGCGCAGAGCCAACTAGGCGCAGGTGTAACTATATATATGGGTGCTCCAGAAAGGGAACAAAATGTTCAAAATAATAGGTGGATCCTGTTGCGAGTGTCTGGACGTGGATTTTTTTTATCCACCTATTAATTTGGGTAGTAATTTAGAGTGTTTGCTCATCTGCAATACGTCTATAGGACTTTTCCTATCAGATGTCAAATAAACGAAAAGCATTTTCACTGACAAATTTGCACAATGCAAATGACAAGGTCTTCCTTAAACTGGTTTACAGGGCGAGTTTCGAGAAGGGCGGGGTTATGCGTGCGTCTCTCTCTCTCTCACACACACACACACACACACACACACACACACTCGTTCATGTGTCTCTCTGATGGCGTTGGCGTTTCGCCGGCGGATCTTCAGGCTGCTGATGGTCCTGATTCTCTTGCAGGGTGTGTGTGTGATGTTTTATTACACACGCAACACACACTCGTCCAGGTGAACATTTTCAATATTTTTGAATATTTTATTAATTATCGTGAATTTAAATCAGGCTCAGTGTGTATTTTAAGTCAGACTGTTATAAAGTCAGAGACTGGTTTAAGTTCATAGCTTCTAAGTGATTGGTTGTTCTCTTGTTGCTTATGTTACCACTAATAGTGTGCTTGCTGTCATTAAGTTTTTAAACAGGTAGCCTATATATTGTGGTTTAAATGTCGTCTTTAGGTCGAAATTTAATTGTAATTTTAATCAGGACAGAAATGTTTTAGATTTGCCATGTAGATTTGTACAATATAGATTGATTTGTTCCGGACCACAGCATTTGTCGAGCAAATTAAGGGACTGTCAAAAAAAGTGCATAAAAATAATAAAAAAGATATGAGTTCCAAGATTCGAAAACAGGCAAAACATCATGCAAATAAACTGTAAAGATGTGAATTAAGTGGAAAAACATTCATACATAATTTTAAACTGTGAGTATGAATATAATACAGTGGGTGTGGCAACATGAGGTCGTATGATCAGGAAGTTATATAGATTTGAATATTTGTAAAATACTCACGAAATCATATTTCCAGATCCAGTTTGTGTATGATGTGTGTCAGGACAACAATAACAAAAATCCAGATGTCCTTTCAGTCAAAATGAAGTGCCAAGTCCTTCAACAAAGCCATTGTTCTTATCGCTTTTTAGTTTGTAGAGAACTCACTGAATTCAAAATACATTTTCATTTAAAGTTTGAATCTTCAAACCCATTCAACAGAAACAGACTTTTGATTTAGATGACGAGAGACATTCTTTACGTACAAATATTTTACATAGATCAACTGAGTGACAAGAGATTGGAAAAGAAAGACCTCTAAAAGGCATGAGAACTCCTTGTGGCACTGCATGC
This sequence comes from Sinocyclocheilus rhinocerous, assembly GCF_001515625.1. Classification (NCBI taxonomy): domain Eukaryota; kingdom Metazoa; phylum Chordata; class Actinopteri; order Cypriniformes; family Cyprinidae; genus Sinocyclocheilus; species Sinocyclocheilus rhinocerous. The sequence continues at coordinate 322,214 of NW_015628680.1, read as the reverse complement.
ATCAGCAAAAGATGCAAACTCTTTATAAAAAAATAATAATAATAAAAATCGTGTATTATATGCTGCATGTATGTATTGTAGGTGATCTGAGCTACAAAATTAAATACATGTATTCCACTAAGACATTCCATTTAATTACATATTTATAACAGATCTATTAATCATATAAAAGTTAAAAATTGTCTTAATCTATTTGCTAACATAAACTACACATGAAAAAAATCACGTTTTTAGTGTTTTTATGGAATAATGCACATATTTAACCAAGTTTATTGTGGATTTTGCTCTTCTGAGACACTCCCTAACTTGACGTGCCCAGGTGGGGATCGTCATGAGGACCTAAAACAATTACATCATCGAATAATAATGTTATTAATTTTGATATTATGCTTTTAAATGTGATCTGCGTGATCCATGACTGTTATGCTGCTGCATAGAAATTAATGCTGAAGAAAAGATCGAATGTCTAACGAATGTCCAACATGAAATTGACTTGACTGGACATTTTGAAGAACATTCGTAACTTAATGGGAACGTCAGCCAAACGTCCCTAGAACATATTTCTGTTAGCTGGATGAATGAGATTCTCATGAGGTTTGATCAGGAAATCAGAGCACTGCTATAATAACCCACTTCTGTTCGAATGCAATGGTGTTTGTTTTTAAATGACACTGGTGATGTGCATTTATAAGAAATATTCAGCAGCAGTCAGGTTTCTGTGCAATGAGTTTAACCTCACCGTTGCAATTTACAAAAGGATGTGTTCCTGAATCAACATTCATATCAAAGGATCAGTTGTGCAACACATTGTTACTTGACTTCCCTGCTGTGCATCCTGTTACTCAAGAAGCGCCACCCAAATCAAGTCAAGAAAAAACCCCGAAGGGATTTACTGTCTTATTCTTGGGGAAAACTCAAAACACAATTTTGGATTAGAACCATTTGACTCGGTTGAAAAGAACCTAACCCTAACCCTAACCCCAACCCTAACCCTAACCCTAACCCTACAGGCACAGCTAGAAATCATATAGTTCACCTTCAGTTGCTCGTCCCCTTTGACTTGTATAGTATTTTTTTTTCCCATGCTATGGAAGTCAATGGGGACCAGCAACTGAAGGTGAGCTATCCCTGTAAAGCCTGACATATGAGTAACATGTTTTGCAGAGTGCAATTGTACACACATTTTGTTCATTTCTTAAAACTTCACCAATGATATGTGCATTTATTCATCATTCATGAATTTATTGGGTGCAATATTCCACCCAGTATTTTTTTCCTTCATAATTTGCTGGTCAATTATATTTCAATAGACAGTATCATCAGTTATCAAGACTTTGTGCTCTGCTTGATTATTAAGGATTAGTCAAATTTGGATTTGCGTATCCATTAGTTACTTCATGTGTTCCAATCAAACACCCTTGAGGTCGGTCCTCATAGAAATGTGTGGCTTCTCTCCAGCTCAGACGATATTTGCAGCAGCCAAACAAAGAGGTGGAAAACCTGCGCCATCTGACATTTCCTTGTGTCTTTTAGCTACGAAGTTAGAATCTGGGTTGATGGGTTTTCTTACAATTCTCTTGGTTTATAAGTTTAAACACTCCAACAATTTGAAGAAATTTGTACTTTGTGAACATCCGATTTTTAACCTCTGTGTTGAATATTTTCTAAAAACATTTTCGACCTTCGCCATTATTTATTTAATTCTCACTTCTTGTGCGTTTACACAATCTCTGGTACCTTCATTGTATTATACAATATAACAAACTCTAACACAAAAACCCATGTAGTAATTGTTGCATAAATATCACATCGCAAAACTCTACCTCTGATTCATTATATTACTTTCCATACGTTCATTATTTTCAAAAACAAGCCAGTTATTAAACTTTTGTATCCAGAGGAGTCCTTATGATGTTTTCCAGAATTTCTGAGAACACAAACATAAATTATCCATTCAATATGAATAAATCTAATTATTTCTATATTTTACTTATTTGCTTACAAATGTCCATCCTTTAAGTCTTTTTGTACTTTAAATTCACAAATTCATCTTATTTCATACTCTTTACAAGAGTTCCTTCTTTTACCATTACATATATTTTAATTTCCTTAATATAGCTACTATAAATTCAAAGTCTACCAAAGCCCATAATCTCTTTTATTCATGTGTCTTCCACATACTTCTTATCAGTAATGTTTTACTATAAATTATCTTTGCCTTGTTAAACAATGCTAATTAAATATAATGGATCTCGTTGCCAAATTCAGCCACTGCTTCGGTGCAGTTAGGTGCATCAGTCATTTAAGCAGCATGACCTGTTATTCCAGCCTGGCCTCATTGTTTAAATGGAGGTATTATTATGTAACACTTACAAGCACAACACTTACATTTTTATCAAGTCAAGTCACCTTTATACAATACTGGTTGTGCCAAAGCAGTTTTACAGAGTCAAATAGTTTGTCAATGATGCAAGAAGACAATGACAGAGTATTTTTCCAGTTAAAGTCAGTTCATTGATGAGTCAGTGATGTTGATCATCCTGTTCAGTTCTCTTCAATAGTATCTGTGCAATCAGTCAACGATATCGCTGGATATTAAGTGTCCCCAACTAAGCAAGCCAGAGGAACCAAAACTCCATCGGTGACAGAATTGAGAAAAAACCTTGGGAGAAACCAGGCTCAGTCGGGGGCCAGTTCTCCTCTGACCAGACGAAACCAGCAGTTCAGTTCCAGGCTGCAGCAAAGTCAGATTGTGCAGAGGACTCAACTGGTTCCTGTGATATTGTCCCGGTGGTCGTCTGAGACAAGGTCTTTACTGGGGATCTGTCTCTCCTGGTTCTAGTAAGAACTCTAGCTGCTGCATTTTGGACCAGCTGGAGTTTGTTTATTAAGCGTGCAGAACAACCACCCAATAAAGCATTACAATAATCTAACCTTGAGGTCATGAACGCATGAATTAACATTTCTTAATTAGTATTTGACATTGAGAGAATAGGTCGTAATTTATTTGGACGTATTACAACGTTTAAAACTTTAAAATTGCTACGTATTTTAGCTAAAAAAACGTACAAAATGTCTTATATCATTAAGATATTTGTATCAGTGTGTTTTTATAATTTTATTGATAAGCAATTTAGATCTTTAGACCTCGGAACCTACCCCCAAACCTAAACCCACCGCAAATATAAAACGTAATAAACCGAAATACCATTTTAGTAACAATACAGCATTAAAAATATATTTTTATAGTCGCTAATCCCACTCCTACCTCTAAACTTAACCATAACTATCTCTTTTTTTTTTTTTTTAAAAGTACAGTATAAAGAAAAACATGACAGACAGATAAGTGCAATCACAATAATTTATTTATTGCAAAAATATCAAGCAAAAGTAATCCAAATGACGATGCGTTGCAGTCCTCTCTGGCGGAATACAGTAGTTTTGTGTGAGGAACAGAGCACGGAGAATTTAAGTTGTTAATCGCGGAAAATATTATCCAGATTATCCCGACTTCTCATTCAAACACACCTCACCAGAAACACGGCATGTCGCAATCTGTGACGCAGCAGGCGAGAGCCAATGAACGTTCGATTTCCCTGCCGTAAAGTTTCTTGAAGCGGCAATTTTTGAATTTGTAACGAGCGCGGTTATCGCTGCTTACGGTCGCAGGAAGTACAGTTGAAATACAGTTGCCAGTAGCTACTGAGTTTCCTACTGAAAGGCCGGCGGTGCATCTGTATACACACTCTCCCTGTATACCCTCACTTTCCTCACGCAGTGCATGACTGAAGAACCAGTCGTAAATTCCCAATACAGTTCCAATAACTTAGGACAGTAAAGATACTTTTCTATTGACTCTGTAAAACACAAGAAGAAAGATTTTAGTTCCTGATTACCTGTGTAAACATGCCATAGTCCTGCTGTAGATGTGGCCAAAGCAATAAACTGCAATGTCCGTAATGTAAGGAGGCCTAAGAAGTTACTACAGGAAGGACAAGAGGATCATCCTTGTAATGCCAGAACATTCCCAGAACTTGCAAGTGCTTTAGTGGGGCAACATCTCACAGCAAGAACTGGCAAATCCGGTGCAGTCCACGAGGATGAGATGCACTGTAGTATTTAAAGCAGCTGCTGGACACACAAGATAAGCCCCTTTCGCATCGGAGGAACCTTTTCATAGTTCCTAGAACTATTGGCGGAAGTACCCGGATGCTCGCGCGTTTGCACTGCAAGAACTAGGAGCGATTTTAATTCTAGGAACTCCTTTTACGAGAACTAAATTAGCTCCTACTTCAGAGTAGGGTCTAATGCTGCCTTCACGTGCTATCGGAATTATCGTAAATACGAGTTTCCTAATCGTAAATTAGACGTGAACGCCTCTCAAGTCGTATTTACTACTGGGAAATTCTGAAATAATTTTGATACCAGAGTTTACCGGGTCATAATCTTTAAACATGGTGGAGGGGACAACCATTGCTGCTGTCAATGCTGTTCTCACAACAACTACATCCCTTTGTCTTGTCACTAAAGTAGTGTATTTATAGGCTAGATATGAACGATCATTCGAAGCATATTGTATGTTTTATAAGCAGTGAAATAAGCATGTATTTGACTGAAATTCCAGAACTGTCAGCAAACTGCATGTGTAGCACGGTTAATGTTTATGATAGTCAACCAAAGGGATGCTACATTTTATTCTTTCCAACATTAAAGCACTTGAATACGACAAGCTCGTAATCACGACTTCATAAGTGGGAAATAGGACATTTCCGATAGCACGTGAAGGCAGCATAAACCCGCGCTATAGGAACTACCAGTGACGTAATTGTACGTTAAATTGGCCAAACGCATGTGGGAAAACGCTGGCACCCGCCATTTTTAAAAAGCTGGATAAACACACAACAGTTTATTATTCACGGAGCAGTTTACAGTAGGCTACACCGACTCCATTATCACGAAACCCAGTATATACATCAAAAACACAGCTCCGATCACGGTGTCCTCCATCCTTTTGTTGTTTACGTTGTTGAATGCTGCGCTTAAATGACGTTTCTGTCCACCGGCTTACATCACTTCTGAGTTCCTCTTGGTGGTGCGAATGAAACCAGGAAAACGGCCCGGGGGAACCTAAAGTTCCTGTGGAACTACATGACTGGCTAGTTCCTATAACTTAGTTCCTAGAACTCTGCGGTGCGAAAGGGGCTATACTAACTGCTACTTTTGAGACTGACCCTGTTTGTTCAGGGACTCAATTCATTTCTGTACATCCAACATTTAAAAAGAAAACAACGGTTTTTGTCTTGTTGAATCTTGTCCATACCAATATTTACACCTTAAGAAATTTGCTGGACAAAAAAGGGTAACACTTTATTTTGATAGTCCACTTTAGGCAGTTTACTAACAGTAAGTAACTTTGCAACTACGTGTCAACTAGCAGTCATTAGAGTATTAGTAGACTGTCTGCTTAATATCTGCCAACACTTTATTTTGATGGGTCCACAACATACAACATACTGACTATGAGAAACTTTGCAAGTATATGTTAACCTATTCTACTAACCCTAAACCTAACCTAACAGTCTACTCTGAGGGTTAGTAGACATGTAGTTGCAAATTAATGAGAATTAGATGACATGTAGTTGCAAAGTTACTTATAGTTAGTAGAATGTCTAAAGTGGACTATCAAAATAAAGTGTAAGCCAAAAAAGTAGTTAAAAGTTAGAGGATGTTTCTTTTTAAATTCTTTTTAAGACTTTTTTTTAATGTAGAACCTTGTTAATTGTATTAAACATTTGGTACAGCCATGTTACTGTACTTGTGTTGTCATGGATGTAATAATTTGTCCATTACTTGAATGTCAAGATTAATGCAGTGACGTTACTTAAAAGGGAATTTACAACTGGTTTTTCAGTCATCCACTGCGTGAGGAAAGTGAGTCGCCCGCTGAGGAAATGTTATTCATTTTAAGGGTTTAAAGTGTAGTCTTGTTTAACATTGTGTGTTCTTTGAAACGAGTTGGCAGCAGAAATCACACAGAACAGAACGAAATGTTATTTCACATTAAGTAAATGAGTAAACTTCATTTACTAATGCAATTGAAAACATAATTCCATTGATTTGACAACTGAATACAATATAATAAAATGTTAATGCTGCGATTTCAGTACTCATAAGGATTCATTGGTAGTTGTTCAATTATATTATGTTATAGTAAATATGTCTTTTTTTACGTTAACAGTAGTTTTGGCTGCTTTCTTCACTCTTCTACTAATTTATTGTCCAATTTCTCTGCTACGGTTTATTCAGTCTTTACAGTTTCTACCGTGGCCAGGAATCGACCAATCAATGCCCCGCGTTGGGCGCCATGTTTACGGGTGTGTACTTTGATCTTAACACCTTTAACTTTATTATTTATTATTCTCAGGTTAGGTAAAGTAAGTCAAGTCTGGCCTACATTATAAGCTTTTCAGATTGCTTTCAACTTGGTCAGAAGACTCCTTTGGGGTTTGTTCTTACTCAGAGTTTTAAAACACTATACATCAAAACCTTGGTAGGCAGTTTTTGTAATCATTTAAATTTCTTTAAATTGGTCGTTTCTTTTTATAATAAACAAAATATAAAGGCAAATAATTCTCAACCACTTAAGTATAAAATACAATGATCAGCGTTTCCCTGTGCTGACGGTATAAGTATGCAAATCAGCAATCAACTCATCAGTTTCTAATACTCAAGTCATCTTCTTGACATAAGTTGGCATTTTCCCAAAATTTCATGTGTTTTTGTTTTGTATCGTATCTGATAAATCAGGCTTTTACGGCTCATATAATCTAATACAGTGAGGATATGGAGGAAAAACAGCTCAGCTTTATTCAGAGACTCAGAGCTAAAAATATGAATTTGCTGCAGATGCTGATATTTCTATGATGAGATACTGATGCTTGTGCTGTAAATCAGTGAGATCTTTCTAACAGTGCAGCAGATACTGAAAATGATCTAAATATCAGTGGTCGCTCTATATCTCCAGTAACATTATTACATTATGTAAAGGAAGAGTTCACTTTTAATTGTATGGAAAAGAGCAGCTCGGATATTCTGCTAAATGTTTATTTCATATATATTATATATTCGTTTTTATATCTCCAATAACATGTCCTTAGTAAGATGAGATTGAAATGCTCCAAACATATAATGCAGTGATTGAGAGCTGAAGAAATAAAGGCTCCTCCTCAGAAGATGTGGGATGTTCTGGAGGCTTGTGAAGATCATTCCTCCGCTGAGGAACAGTGAAAGTAAAGCTTCTGGAAACAAACGCTCCTCAAAAGATCCTGAGGATCAGATTAGAAGCTCTAAAACATGATTGATGGAGAATCAAGTAAAGCTGAGCTGCTTCAGTCCAGTAAGTGTTCATCTGGAGATATTACTGCAGTTATTCTGACGCTTACTTGATCAAAACCAGTCAAGATCTGACATGAGAAGCTCCAGCTACAGTTACACTAAAAGAGCTCTGACTGGATTAACGACTCTAAACAGAAGGCATGCAGTATAGATTGAGCGTGACAGCAGATTATGTCGATCATTTAGTGCCTTAGAAATTCAATCAAATGGAAATATGATACAGTAGCTTTGAAAACGTTGTTCTTTCTTTCAGAGATGGGATGACGGACGCTCTTCGGCAGATGCACTGCGCTAAACTCAGACGCAAGTTTTCCATTATCAAACCGGCCAAAAGGTGCGTGAGAATCAAAGATGAAGCAGCGACGTTTCCGTTTCAGAGCACTGATAACATAATTCAATGTCCTTGTTTCCTTCTCAGTGTAAATCTGCAGAGCTTCACGCGGGGGCTATCAGATTTCATGAGCTGCCCGTACAGATCAAACACAACCGAGCGAGAGGTGAACAGGTTTGTGCCTCTTTTTTGCCTTTGGCAGATGCTTTTGTCCAAATTTATGAAGTTGTTGTGAGTGATGAAAGTTGAACCACAGGAACAATTTGATGCCTCACATTCCTTTGTTAATGTCATAGCATGACCTTTAAAGGTAAAAAAAAATTCCAGGACGAACGAGGCAAGACAGAACCTACAAAAGAAAAATACACAACGTAATTAACAGTGGTGTATGCAAGTGAGACAAACAACCAGTCAGAATCCTAAAACAATCACTACTAACCCAGTTTCTTTGAGGCCTAATCCCTAATCTCCGACATCCACACAACAAAAGAACAAGAATATTACATCGAAAGTAAACGGTAACCGTGCAAAACACAGTCTATTACCACAAAGAAATTTACAATATGAAAACACATCAATAAAATAAAACAAACTCACTATAAATACTACACATCATTTAAAAACATAAGCAGCCTTAATACTAAACACAATGCCTCTAACATCTGTTATTTTTCGACTGTGACGCTCAGTAACAGGCAATAATCCAGCCACAGCGCTAAAAACAGAAGAGAATAACATCATTAAAACATGCTCAGAACTACATTAAATCACAAAACGGTGCATCATATGCTCAGTTCTCGACGAAGCTCCAGCAGTATTTATTTCATATTTTAAGATCGAGTTTGATATTGTAGACAGAAATATTCAGATCTTCTCAAATGATGCAGACTATCTTAGATGTTAGATTCATGAAACCCTGACATAATCCTGATCCTACACAATATTCCCTTTATCATTTTTGAGTGTAGTTAGTGTAAGATTGTGCACAGAAACCTAAAATGTTTACGATAACTATTGGTACATGGGTTGCGAACACAATTTTTATGTGTACTTTGAATATTTTGACAAATTTGATGCATTCAAGAGAATCATATTCTAAAATCTTAGTAACGCATTTTACTTTATTTAACGCATCCATGACGCATAACACTGCAGACGTTTCCTTACAATCAGCATGTGCGGCTTTATCATTTCTGTGTGTTTATATCTGATTAGATTCATGAGATGAATGTGGCAGCTTTTCAAAAAAACCATTATTGTTCAGAGTCAGTGTGTTTAACGAGACGAGCTGTTAAAAACAGTTCAAACAATAAATCTTTGAATGCTGAGATCATTTTAACAGAGATGACATTTATAAAGCTGCTGAATGCTAATAAACTTTCTGTGTGTGTGTGTGTTTGTGTGTGTGTGTGTGTGTGTGTGTGAATGTGTGTGTGTGTGTGTGTTGTGTGTGTGTGTGTGTTTATGGCAGATTGAGGCTGCAGTTTTGCTGTAACGCCACAGGATCATTATTCCTCACCAAACAAAACACAGCCATCAATCAGGCCATCCCATATGAGACAAGCGCAACAAAAACATACAAAATGAACGCAGCCATTCACAGCATGCTGCCTGAGGTGTGTTATTAATACATGTTTCTAACTCTTTAAGCTATCTCTTTGTTTAAATGTTTATGCTCTTATTCAGAGTTGTCCTCTGAATGTGACACAACCTATCAAACTATTCAAGCCCTATAAGGTGTGTAGATTACACATCCTCTTTCTCACGGACATGAAATCCCGGCCAGCATTTCTGAATTGCCTAAACGACTGAAAAGTAGTTTGACTAACAGCATGCAGGCATTGTATATAATCAACCACGCGTGGCGTGCGAGAAGGCGGGATCTACAGAGAACAGTCAAAGCAATGCAAATATGTGTAGGTATGATGTACGAGGACTCACACACCAAACATGCTGTACTTATTAACATGTTTCGTTTTGTTTTTAAATAAACTGCTTCCAAATTTTTGTTTTCATTCATTTCTATATACCACAGACATTGGTAACTACATAAGAACGTTTGCGGTGTGATTGTGTGCAGTTTACGCTCTACAACAAAACGTCTTAATATTGTGAAGTTTTGTTCATCACAGACCTTATTTTACACATGAGTTGAAAAACCCATAAAAATACGTAGGAAAATTTTGAGGGAACTCATGGTGAAGTAGTCTTCTGGGTTTGACGTGACCTCTGCGGCACTCTTTTGGAACACAAAGCCAAAACCCAGACAAAACCCGAATACTGGGGCAATATAGAAACTCTGGACAGGTTACATTCGGGAAAAAGAGGATGTGTGTTCACCTTATCAAATGAAATCACCTTATCAAAAAATCCTTGGTCTTATCTGTGTGTGTGTGTGTGTGTGTGTGTGTGTGCATGTGTGTGTTTGTGTGTGTTTATTTGTGTGTGTGTGTGTGTGTGAGTGTTCGTGTGCGTGTTTGTGTGTGT
>NW_015628680.1:310316-311960 GCF_001515625.1 Sinocyclocheilus rhinocerous | reverse complement strand
TTTATATATGTGTGTGTGTGTGTGTGTGTGTGTGTGTGTGTGCAGGATTTCCCCTGGAGTGGTCGTCGTCTGGGTCGGTGTGCTGTGGTTGGCAGTGGTGGGATCCTGAAGAACAGCAGCTGTGGATCTGAGATTGACAGCGCAGACTTCGTCATACGGTAAACACATCCCATCATGCCTTGCCTCCCTCAACACATCCGTCTGTAATCATGCGTCCTTCCTGTTAACATGAAGTTTTCTCTCTCTGTTTCAGGTTTAATTTGGCGTCGATTAATGACAGTGATGTTGGGCTGAAGACGGATCTGATAACCATCAACCCCAGTCAGATTCGGTCAGTGTCCATAAACACCAGTTCAGTTAACATTTAAATAAGGATGTTTTAGATTTGGATTTAAAGATTTAGAGTTAAAGATCTCAGTGAGATGGATTCTTGTTTTTAATGAATCTAACTGAAGTTTAGCACATTCATTAGCCATTACTGGCATCCCTACGTACACTCTTCAAAATAAAGGTGCTTTAATGGTTCCATGAAGAACCTTTAACATCCATGAAATTATTCAATTGCACAAAATATTCTTTATTGTGGAAAAAGGTTCTTGAAGATATATGTATAAAAGTGTGTGTGTTCTTCACACTATAACCAGGTTCCGCTCAGACTGCATTGTAAATGTGTTAAAGAAGTATTCTGATTACATATAATTTATGCACTATGGTTATGATTTGGCTCATCTGTCAGGTTGTAAAACAAAAACAGTGCTTTAAATGATATCCTTGGGAAACTGATTTGCTACAATCTTGTATCTTCAAATGTGGTTTATTTTGTTCTACAGTCCTACAAAATGCTTTATTTTCTTTATGCAAATTATAGCTCTCTGATTTACGTTTTTCCGTCTTTTGCTGGACTCGCTCTTCCCACTTTTCCCATCACATATCAGATCAGAAAGGCATTTGCTTTCAATGAAGAAAAGTGGAAACAATGTGCATAACGAGTGGTTAATAATGAGGTATATCGGGGTTAGGGGTAGGTCTAAGGATGAGGGCGTTATTGTCCCAATAAAGGCGGCATCCATGTCATAATTTTAATAAATATAATCATGTACACTCTACGTTACTATTGCATCCTGTTAATGTACAATACTGATGTGCAAACAGTATCTGACACTATTTATGAGTATAAATAGTAAAAAAAACTACACTTATTGCAAAGAAAATACTGCTGCTTTTACAGAGTGTAAATAGAATCTATCACTATTTTAACTTAGTGTAAACAGCATATCGCCAAGAAAATACTTCTGTTGTCACTCAGTGTAAACAGCATCTAAAATATGTTACTTGCGCTTAATGCAAATAGCCACTGCCTCTCTATAAAGGTGTGTGAAACTAACATGCAAGCTTTACACTAGTGGTAATCGGTCTTTGTCAGTCACGTTTGCGTTTATTATGTGTGACGTCACCGAGGCGCCATTTTGAAGGTATCGTTGCATTGAGCAGTGAACTAAAAGTGTACAGAGCCGTGCAGTAAAGACCGATTAAATCGTCATACTGGAGAAACAGATGCAAACCAAGTAGATACGATACCGAGATAATCTCAGCAAATTTTTTTAGGAACCGTAATTTATGTAATTTGTCACTGATGATGATTAA
>NW_015628680.1:307470-308875 GCF_001515625.1 Sinocyclocheilus rhinocerous | reverse complement strand
TCTCTCTGTTTCAGGTTTAATTTGGCGTCGATTAATGACAGTGATGTTGGGCTGAAGACGGATCTGATAACCATCAACCCCAGTCAGATTCGGTCAGTGTCCATAAACACCAGTTCAGTTAACATTTAAATAAGGATGTTTTAGATTTGGATTTAAAGATTTAGAGTTAAAGATCTCAGTGAGATGGATTCTTGTTTTTAATGAATCTAACTGAAGTTTAGCACATTCATTAGCCATTACTAGCATCCCTACGTACACTCTTCAAAATAAAGGTGCTTTAATGGTTCCATGAAGAACCTTTAACATCTATGAAATTATTCAATTGCACAAAATATTCTTTATTGTGGAAAAAGGTTCTTGAAGATATATGTATAAAAGTGTGTGTGTTCTTCACACTATAACCAGGTTCCGCTCAGACTGCATTGTAAATGTGTTAAAGAAGTATTCTGATTACATATAATTTATGCACTATGGTTATGATTTGGCTCATCTGTCAGGTTGTAAAACAAAAACAGTGCTTTAAATGATATCCTTGGGAAACTGATTTGCTACAATCTTGTATCTTCAAATGTGGTTTATTTTGTTCTACAGTCCTACAAAATGCTTTATTTTCTTTATGCAAACTATAGCTCTTTGATTTACGTTTTTCCGTCTTTTGCTGGACTCGCTCTTCCCACTTTTCCCATCACATATCAGATCAGAAAGGCATTTGCTTTCAATGAAGAAAAGTGGAAACAATGTGCATAACGAGTGGTTAATAATGAGGTATATCGGGGTTAGGGGTAGGTCTAAGGATGAGGGCGTTATTGTCCCAATAAAGGCGGCATCCATGTCATAATTTTAATAAATATAATCATGTACACTCTACGTTACTATTGCATCCTGTTAATGTACAATACTGATGTGCAAACAGTATCTGACACTATTTATGAGTATAAATAGTAAAAAAAACTACACTTATTGCAAAGAAAATACTGCTGCTTTTACAGAGTGTAAATAGAATCTATCACTATTTTAACTTAGTGTAAACAGCATATCGCCAAGAAAATACTTCTGTTGTCACTCAGTGTAAACAGCATCTAAAATATGTTACTTGCGCTTAATGCAAATAGCCACTGCCTCTCTATAAAGGTGTGTGAAACTAACATGCAAGCTTTACACTAGTGGTAATCGGTCTTTGTCAGTCACGTTTGCGTTTATTATGTGTGACGTCACCGAGGCGCCATTTTGAAGGTATCGTTGCATTGAGCAGTGAACTAAAAGTGTACAGAGCCGTGCAGTAAAGACCGATTAAATCGTCATACTGGAGAAACAGATGCAAACCAAGTAGATACGATACCGAGATAATCTCAGCAAATTTTTTTAGGAACCGTAATTTATGTAATTTGTCACTGATGATGATTAA
>NW_015628680.1:305473-306750 GCF_001515625.1 Sinocyclocheilus rhinocerous | reverse complement strand
AATTTTTTTAGGAACCGTGATTTATGTAATTTGTCACTGATGATGATTAATAATTAACACCTGATCCATACTAACGTTACCTGATGCAAAAAGTTGAGTGCCACCGGCATCGCTGCCTCCAACCTCGTTGGATATATGATTATCTTTACAGTATAAAAACTTAAGTTTTATTTACTTATACACTTATATGTTCTGTTTTTGTCTACCATTGATTTGCACACATAATTTGCACAATTGTAAGTAATTACATCATGTGAGTCTCTACCATTAAACCTTGCCCTGTTTGTTCACAATTTTCCGTACTTCATTTGGCTGATAACAAGTACTGATAAGTACTAATAACAAGGAGACAATCAAAAACACATTTATGAAAATGGCATTATACATACTTTATTATTAATGCAACATGTGTTAAAAATCAGTTTCAAAATGCATAATAGAAGATGTGACAAGCATGATGAATCATCAACACACTGTTTTCTTAAGTGGACACAGTGTAAGTACTACAAAGAAAGCTGAATAAATAATTATTAATAATAATAATAATAAGATGATTTGATACTTCTGCCAAACATTTCTGATGACCCTTTCTGCATGGATTCTTAGAAGTGCTAGACGATCTGTCAAATACTAAATAGTGCTTGTAGGTAGAAGACATTTTGACAGATGTCCTATTCTGAGTTTGCATTTCGCCATTTTTATTCAATTTGTGGAAATACTCTGTTTTGTGTGAGTGAGATGAGTAAAAGCATGTTGATATTTAGTCTAGAACTACAGTATCATCATGTTCACACAGTGCACACAACGCCTCTGCATTTACTCCTGATTTCTCTCAACATGAGGACCGGAGAGCTGCCAGTCAATACGTGGGGAAACAAAGTAACATCTTGGTTACGTAAGGGTCTGCCTCCTCCGGGGGCAGCGCATGCAGGTTCACTACCTGATCCCTTAAGGGAGTAGTGGGAACCTTGGGCACGTAGCCGGGCCGGGACCTCAGTATTACCTGGGAGTCAGCTGGCCCAAACTCTAGGCACGATTCGTCGACCGAAAATGCGTGCAGGTCCCCTACCCTCTTGATGGAGGCCAGTGAAAGAAACTTTAGCTCGACTGACTGCAAGGGCTCAAATGGGCCCTGCTTTAGTGCTCTGAGCACTAGAGTCAGGTCCCAAGAGGGTATAGAGGGGGGCCGGGAAGGATTCAACCTCCTGGCCCCTCTAAGGAACCTGATGACGAGGTCATGCTTACCTACGGACTTCCCATTCACCGGGTCATGGTAC
>NW_015628680.1:305150-305446 GCF_001515625.1 Sinocyclocheilus rhinocerous | reverse complement strand
ATGGTGTCAACTACCTCCTGGGGTAGGTCACCTAGAACCTCCGCGTCCCGTCCAGGGACCAGACATGAAGTTTCCAGAGGTCTGGACGCGGGTGCCAAAGGGTGCCCTGTCTCTGAGTCAGTAGATCCATCCTCAGAGGAATCTGCCAGGGGAGGGGCTGTCACAAGGAGCATTAGTTCCGGGACCCAGGCCTGAGTTTGCCAGAAGGGCGCCACAAGCAGGACCTGCTCCTCGTCCTCCCTGATCTTGCACAGTGTCTGTGCGAGAAGGCTTACTGGGGGAAAGCATAACTTGCG
>NW_015628680.1:304104-305027 GCF_001515625.1 Sinocyclocheilus rhinocerous | reverse complement strand
TCTGGGGATGGAGTCTCCACTCTCCGGGGAACACAGCTCGTCGGCTGCACGGTTGAGCAGACCCGGAATGTGAATGGCAAGAAGCGACCTCAGATGCTTCTGACTCCAGAGGAGGAGGTGGCGGGCGAGTTGCGACATGCGACAGGAGCGTAGACCACCTTGTCGTTTGATGTACGCAACGGTCGCAGTGTTGTCCGTTCAGACCAGCAGGTGCTTCCCTCGTATGCAACTCTGAAACTGTTTCAGTGGGACCGCCGTCCTGCTCTTGAACGTATTCAGGCAATTCAACACAACTGAGCACGTTCCTGCATGAAGCGTGCTGTCTGTTTGACCGAATCCAACTCCATACTGAGAAAAGAGATCCTCTGCATCCAGGAGAGTTTGCTCTTTTCCCAGTTGACCTGAAGGCCCAACCGGCTGAGGTGCGAGAGCACCAAGTCCTTGTGTTCGCATCAACTGATCCCACCCTGAAACCACCCTGCTGATGCGTCGTACCGCCAACACCAAGAGTTCCAAAGAGCACGCTGAACTCATTCAGTCTTCTTCTCTCAGTAAAGTAGTCAGGAGCAAAACGATGTTATCGCTCGTCTCTGAAGCGAAAAGCTGAGTATGCGTTGCATCTGCTGCCTAATTATACTTGTGCTGTGATCAGCGGCAGCTGGATGCAATCATCGCACGCCAATTTGCATTGGCTCGTTTAGTTTACACTCAAAGTAGATTGGTCTCTCTAGCGAGATTCCCAATTCACCAGTCACCGACGTGACGTCGAAAGTGACCGACTGAAAGGGAACTGGCATTACTTATTTGAAAAAGTAACTCAGATATTTTCTTGTAAATTAAAAAGTAATGCATTACTGTACTAGTTACTTTAAAAAAGTAATCTGATTACGTAACTCACGTTACTTGTAATGCGTTACCCCCAA
>NW_015628680.1:302708-303373 GCF_001515625.1 Sinocyclocheilus rhinocerous | reverse complement strand
GCAGCATGGTGTGACTTGGACCTGGTGAGTGCCGCATTGCCACGCCCACCTCGGGACTTGGCCATGGAGCCAGTGTTGAAGCGGTCTCATATGAAGCAGCCCCAGTGGCGTGACTGCCGCTGCAGCTGCCATATGCCCCAGGAGCCTCTGAAACTGTTTCAGTGGGACCGCCGTCCTGCTCTTGAACGTATTCAGGCAATTCAACACAACTGAGCACGTTCCTGCATGAAGCGTGCTGTCTGTTTGACCGAATCCAACTCCATACTGAGAAAAGAGATCCTCTGCATCCAGGAGAGTTTGCTCTTTTCCCAGTTGACCTGAAGGCCCAACCGGCTGAGGTGCGAGAGCACCAAGTCCTTGTGTTCGCATCAACTGATCCCACCCTGAAACCACCCTGCTGATGCGTCGTACCGCCAACACCAAGAGTTCCAAAGAGCACGCTGAACTCATTCAGTCTTCTTCTCTAGTCAGGAGCGTCAGGAGCAAAACGATGTTATCGCTCGTCTCTGAAGCGAAAAGCTGAGTATGCGTTGCATAATTATACTAATTATACTTGTGCTGTGATCAGCGGCAGCTGGATGCAATCATCGCACGCCAATGTCCATTAGCTCGTTTAGTTTACACTCAAAGTAGATTGGTCTCTCGAAGCGAGATCCCAATTCGTC
>NW_015628680.1:300296-302694 GCF_001515625.1 Sinocyclocheilus rhinocerous | reverse complement strand
CTTATTTGAAAAAGTAACTCAGATATTTTCTTGTAAATTAAAAAGTAATGCATTACTGTACTAGTTACTTAAAAAAAGTAATCTGATTACGTAACTCACGTTACTTGTAATGCGTTACCCCCAACACTGTCTAATATTAATATATTAATAAATTTTCAAAAACAACAGTCCTGTTTGTAGACATTCATTGGCATTAGACAGCATTATTAAATGCTATAAACATATCCATTATTGTTAGCATTTTGTAAAACAATAGGCCTACCAAATAAACATTTTCACCGGCAAACACACATTTACTGTGTTCTGTCAGTAGTGATTAAGTGTGTTTATTTCAATCTGTGTGTCTGTAGATTCAAAAACCTGGAGCAGAATCCGGATCCGCTGGTGGAGCGGGTCAGTGTGTACGGAAACGCCTCCCTCGCTATTCCTGCCTTTGCCTACACATTCTGCACTGGACAGTCCATCAAAACTCTCAAAGTCCTCCATCCAATCAGACCCCAGCAGCCGGTGGCGTTCTTCAGCCCCATTTACCTGCGGACACTGGACCGTTTCTGGAAGGGGCGTGGCCTGAAGTCAATCCGCCTCTCCAGTGGGTTTATGCTAATTAACACGGCGCTGGAACTGTGTGAGGACGTGCATGTGTACGGATTCTGGCCATTCGACACTAACCTGCAGGACATTCCCGTTCCGTATCATTATTACGACCAGATGAGGCCGCACCGTGTGTGTGTGTGTGTGAGTGAGTGAGTGAGTGAGTGAGTGAGTGTGTGTGTGTGTGTGTGTGTGTGTGTGTGTGTGTGTGTGTGTCAGAACTGAAGTGGCCAAATGTAATTTTAAATGGAATTATGGGAAGAAGATTTTAATGAATTGCAGCTGTGAAATTGAATAGTCACACAGGAGGAATTTCATTAGTCCAACAGACTGCTGCTGTATGTATGTGAAAACCAATAAACTGCATCAAAAATGTGGATTAATTTTTTCTTATAGATTAGACACAGTTTTCTTAGTTCAGTACTGTCAATACAATCAACAGCAATCAAACAGATTTTAATTTACATAGATAACTTTATATATACTGTAGAAGTAGTAAATTATGTTGTGTGTGTGAGGACGTCTTCATAGGTAATACTGTAATCACTGTAAGTGTAGTAGTTAAGTGTTTTATTTCTGTGCATGTTCTATTTTAATTCTACTTAAATTCAATTTGTATCCTGTCTGCTGACTCTAATCAGATTCAGATTTCAGCCGAATGGAGCTGCTGTTTCTCAGCTCTCTGTGTCTGACCTGACCTCACACACAAACCCCTCCAGCCTGAGGGACCGTGTGTTCCCTTGTTTTCCCTGTTCTCTGCGAGGCCTTGCCTAAGCGTGTTCAAGCTGAGAATCACGAGACTGAACGTGACGCTTTAGTCCTTCACGTCGCTGACTCTGACTGTGATGATCTCTGAGGAGCTCGGAGGAAGTGACATCATCGGAGAGTGCGCTGGACAAAGGTTCCAGGTGTCCCGCCTCCTGCTGCAGCTAAGCTCCGCCCTCGGCCCCGCCTCCGACGTGTTGCTGGATCCGTATCTGCTCTGCTGGGAGGAGCTCATCAAGTATGACAATATTACAGCAGGAGTTATTAGTGATGTGCCAATCCTACATTTTTTTTCAGATCAGCATATCTAATACTGTGCATCATGGGTGTTACTGTTAATCTAAAAGACGTATTATAGAAAGACTGTAGGGTTTTCATGCACTGTATTCCACAAAAATGATGTTGCTTTAAAGCACATCTGCATGTGCGTAAGTGTTGTACATTAGAGCATTCATTCTATTTTTCATAATCAATAATCAATGTTTACTATATGTGTGTGTGTATATATAGAGATGAATTCTATAGTATATGTGACATGTGACATTCCTCATTCTAAAGAAAAGTTATTTATAGTGTGTATATATTTATGTAGTAATAGCTATGACACAAAATTGTAAGAATGCTTACACTTCTGTAACACAAATTTGTAGATTTTTAAATTCAAATGTGACAAGACGTCTAAACTGACTTTCACATTCAAATTTAAAAGTTATTTATAGTGTGTATATATTTATGTAGTAATAGCTATGACACAAAATTGTAAGAATGCTTACACTTGTGTAACACAAATTTGTAGATTTTTAAATTCAAATGTGACAAGATGTAGCAGTAAGACGTCTAAACTTACTTTCACATTCAAATTTTTTTCATTAAATTTTTTTTAAATACATTAAACATTTTTGGAGGGATTTAATATTTTCACTAGAATTCTAATTATAATGCTCTTAAATGCTTTTAATCTATTATCCTTGTATTAGTTATTAATTTGTGTGTGTGTGTGTGTGTGCGTGTGAGTGTGAGTGTGTGCGTGTGCGTGTGTGCG
>NW_015628680.1:286338-299722 GCF_001515625.1 Sinocyclocheilus rhinocerous | reverse complement strand
GTGCGTGTGAGTGTGTGTGTGTGTGTGTGTGCGTGTGTGCGTGTGAGTGTGTGTGTGTGTGTGTGTGTGCGTGTGAGTGTGTGAGTGTGTGTGTATTGGTGTTATTTTAGTATCATTTAGATACTATCATAGTTTTTATTAATATTTCAAATTAGTTTTTGCTTTTCTTTTTTTCATTTTTCATTTATTTTTGCTAAAATTTACTTAAATTTGTTGCGTTTTTGTCACTTTATTAATTTTTTTTATTTCAGTGTTTTAGTTATTTTAGTGCATCAAGTTAAACTAAATGAAAGTGAGAAATATTTCCTTGGCAACAAGTTAAAATAAAATAAGTTTGAGGTTTTTATATTTTATGTCAGTTAACATTTACATAATTTCAAGTAACAAGTTTTCTATGATTTGTAATTTTAGTTAACTATAATAAATATCAGCTATTGGCTAATCTGTCTCTTTCCTCTGCTCTCTCTGTTTACAGTTTTTGCCCGTTGCTTGAACACTATAGACACATGCTTAGACCAAAGTAACAAAACTTGAAGCTTTTGTTACTATACCTTAAACACAGTGTAACCATACCTTAAACAAAAGCGCCAGGATCCATGAGCCCACTTGCGCACAGTTGTGTGTTTCTGTGTTTACAGTAGTGTATTTTGTTTTATTTTTGATTTAACTGAATTTACTGTACTGTAAAATATACTACTGTAATGTAATGATTTTGAAATCAGTATTTCATTTTTTGGTTGTTGTGAAAACATGCCCTCTGTGGAACTGAATAAAAACATTGAAAACAAAAGACTGCAGTTTTTTTTTTTTATATAAAGTAGACCAGTGTGTTGCTGCTGATCTGAAAGTGTATTCATATGATGCAAGTGGGTATCATTTTGTCATCAGAGTGACATTTTGACAAAGGATTGTTAGGTTTTGATAGCAGAGTTTCAATTTGACATAGATGTGAATGGTTTATTTCCCAGTGTTGTGTCTTATTTGCTTGTGTGTAGAGTTTTGACACAATGAGCCAAATTTAGCAAAACGTGTGTAAGCAATAGGCAAAAACTGTAATTACAATGAAGCAGTGTGTAGTTAGCATGAGGTATAGATATTCTAAACTGCTGAAGAAAACAAAAGAGTTTAACTGTTATCAGACTGATTCGTCAGTCACACACACTGACTGTGTTCTGTGCTGCAGGCTCATGGAGGCCCTAGGCCCTCTGGTGGGCTTTTTCACACTAATACAAACACTCCCTCACAACATGACAAAGCTACTTAAAGGTCCCCTGAAATGCTTAGAAACACGCAGCGTTACTCTGTGTTGACGTCATTTTAACTGAAACAGGAAGACAGGGCGGGACATATCAAGCAGCCCCGCCCCTTTTTAAAATAGCCAATAGCGTTCGTTTATATCACAGCTTGGGCTAGAGCCGTTCAGAGCCGTTGAGCTCCGTAAAGCCGCATTTGACAGGGTATGCCAGCCACAATCTCATCCATATTGCCATAAAATATAGCATTCTGTGTAGAATTCAAATAGCTCCGATACATTTTGTGGTCTGCGCCACCTCACGCATGTGATCCGCTCCGTGCTATCGTGTCTCTGGACCGGAGCAGAGTGTGTGTGCGGTGCGATGGTTAGCGTGACACAGCGCGAAACCAGACTTCTTTTTTTCCTCAATGGAAAGCATATTTACACTGTTTGAATCGTTCCCTGTCACCTATATAGTGCACTACGTGCCATTCACTGAACAGAAAATACTAATTCTGTGGACAAGTAACCGATTTCAGCCGCGGCTTCAGCATCTATTTTATAGTGTAGGGGGCTAAATAAATCAATAAATCCACTGCTCTCTTGTCTCCTCTGAGGCTGGGTCTCTAAATAGTGTTCTGTGCAGAACAGTTAGCATTTTTTGCTCAAACTTTCGGCATGGCATTAGAGCTGGTACACCATTGTCGCTTGCGAAAACACAATGACGACGCTGTGGGTGGAAACTTACAGATTAAGGGGTGGTAATATTATAATGAGATCCCTTTGCCACGTCACCAAGCAAGAGAAATCAGACGCGCTCGTTTTCTCAGACGCTTGCAGAAAAAGGCTTCCCAAAACAAAGTTACTGGGTTAATCTTTTTCACGTTTCCTTGGTTGGTAGATGCACCGGGGACCTGATTATAGCACTTAAAACCTGGAAAAGTCCGATTTTCATGATACGTCACCTTTAAAATGTGCAACATTGATATTAACGTAAGAGTGGCTGCAGCTATTTGAATCTTAAAGGTGCGAGACTTGCGTCTCGGTCATTTTACCAGCTCCTGATGCGACTTGATATTGCAAACTGGCATTTTGGCATTATATTATTATCGTAATCATGAACATTCAGCTTGTAGTGCAAATAGTTTTACCGTTTAAAGCACTTTGTTGTTTTTCTGTTTCTACATTTTTTCATGGTGAGTGTGCATGCTACCCTTACGAAAATGAACCATGGTTTTACTACAAATAAACCAAAAAAGCATGGTTACTGTAGATAAATCATGGTAACCACAAATTAACCATGGCTTTTCTGCACTAACCATAGTTTAACCATGGTATTTGTAGTACAACTATCCCAGATAGCACAGGTACGTCTGCAAGACGTCTGTTAAAGATACTTCATCTGGAAAGCGTCTGCTGTACAAATATCTGATAGACGTCTCTAAGATGTCCGTTTTAAATCATAAACATCTTAAAGACATCTTCTAAACGTCTAAAGAGTCTCTGTGATCTTCTGGTCCTGCAAGGTGAAATGTTCTCGTCTCTTATTTGTACACTAGATGTCGCTGTGTTCCTAATGTTATGATTTATGAGCAGTTCGTCGGGGAAGTCAAGTCTCAATAGATCTTTACACATTTGGCCAATAAATTCACACAAACTCTGACATTCTGAGGAACAAAGACATATCTTTACAAAATCCCCAGTTTCTGTTGCTCAAACGGTGTCAGACATTAAAATACTCAGATGAAACAATGTTACGGGTTGCTCTTTCAAAGCTCAAGGACTCTCAGTTAAATGTATCAACTTTGGCTCAGATGTTTCTCTGCCTTGTAGGATAGACGCAAAATAGACACATTTGTGTCATTATTTGTCATGCAGTAAGAGTACAGAGCAATAAAATGGATGTTTTAAAGCAGCTCAGATCTTTTAATCTTGGAGGAACTTGATGAGAAATGTTTGAGTTTATAGTATCTTGGCAAATCTGAGCCCAGTTTGAGCCGTTATTCAGATCTCTTCTGGAACTGGATTGTTTCTTTTATTGGGGTGTTTTTCTCCATTTAATCTCAGTGTTTCTCAACTGGTGGGTCACGACCGATAAATGTGCCGCAGGTCTGATCTGAATGCAAACACGAACACGCAACTAGCCGTGTGATGGTGCATAGTTAAGATAGTAAAACAAATAGACTTATCAGGAAACACTTCCCGTATCTTTTGTGGCTAAAGTCAAAGGTTGTGTTTCCAGTCAAACGCTCCAATAGTTCAGCACAAATTCATGTGGTAGAAGCCTAAACTTTCAATGATCATATTCAGCTCATGTTAATAATGTTTGTACAGTATCTTTTGTTTGATTTTCCCCAGAAATGAGTTAAATCTGAGAAAACCTCCCTTTGGGGGTTTGGAAGGACAGTTCAGAAATTAAATATGTATAATCGATAGTCTTTGCACCTTGAGACCGTGAGATCTTTATTTAAATAAGATTCTGTAGACAAATATGTTTGTTAAACACAAAATGTTTTTATTTCCTGTTTCCATTTTTTTCATTTATAATGATAATCATTTGTTTTTCGAATATAAGTTTCACAATTTTCATGTCAGGCAATATATAACAGTATATTCAGGATATTTAATAAGATACATCTAGTTTCTGAGCAGTGTTTTTACAGAGAGTGAAGAAAGAATAAGACACCGTCTCACTATGAAGGACAGATGAGAAACCGGGATGAGTCTGTGAGCTATAGAAGTCATCCGGCGAGAACTCAAAGTGACGAGCGTGTCGCGTTATTGGTCTGGAGAGAAACACAGACGGGGACAAAGAGCTCAACGGTGCCGTCAGTGTGTGTGTGAGTGTGTGTGTGTGTGTGTGTGTGAAAGCTCTCAAATGAGGGTAGCGCAGGTGTGTTTGTCGATGCCATTGTTTGTGTAAGCATCGTTGATATTGTTGAAGCGCATAGGCTTTGTTGAAGATGTAAAGGTGCGGTCACTTTTGTGAAATTTTACAGATATTACAAATAACACCAAAGTCACTATCAAAGCAATCAGCTTTCTATGGAAGCCCATTTCTTCCACGTAAGAAAAACAAATCATGCTTTGGTAAGTCATAATTATGAGATAAAATGTCAAAATTGTGACATAAAAAGTCATAATTATGACTTTAAAAGTCAAAATTATGGCATACTGAGTCACAATTATGAGATAAAAAGTCAATATTATGACAAAAGGTCAACTATGACTTTAAAAGTCAAAATTGACATACCAAGTCAATTATGAGATAAAAAAGTCAAAATTATGACAAAAAGTCATAATTATGATTTTAAAAGTCAAAATTTACATACTAAGTCAATTATGAGATAAAAAAAGTCAAAATTATGACAAAAAGTCATAATTATGGGACAGAAATCTGAAATGTATGACTTTATAAATTGAAATTACGACTTAGTCATAATTATGACATAAGTCATAACTATGAGATGAAAATTTGAAATTATGACTTTAAAAGCCAAAATTATGACATACTAAGTTATATTTAAGAAATAAAAAGTCAAAATTATGACATAAGTCATAATTATGAGATGAAAAGTTGAAATTATGACTTTAAAGTTGAAACTGACGTAATAAGTCAATTATAAGATAAAAAGTCGAAATTATGACATTCTAAGTCATAATTATGAGATCAAAAAAACTAAATTATGACACTACGTTGACTTAAAAATTTATTAAATTAATACTAAATCTACTAAACCAAAATTATGAGATTAATAAAGTTCAAATTTATGATATAGTATTTGTTTGCCATTTCTAATCTCATAATTTAAATTTAGTATGTCAATATTGGCTTTTTATCTCATAATTTCGACTTTTTGTCTCATTTTCCTCGTAAGTTCAACTTTTAAAGTCATGATTGCAACGTAGTATGTCAATTACGACACATAAAGTCATAATTTCGTCAGAATTCCATCTCATAATTCTGACTTTTAAAATCATGACTTAAACATGATTTTTTTTTCTTAGCTGGTGGAAATAGGGAACTTTTTCACTCTCGCACGCAACACCCGATCGCACAGAATCCTGTTTACATGACTGGTTTTTGCTCGCGAAATTGCGCCAAGCAACCGCGACTTAGCACGTGAGATCATTGGTGATTTCATGCACTGTTCCCATGGTGATGATGTCCCAAATTCCTGTCTGCTTGAATTTTCCATCTTATGGAAATGAATAAACGGTATGAACAATGTGCGTGATCTACCCTCGCGGTGGTGATGTTCGGCACAGCGACGTGCTAATACGCATCGCTGCTGCGTCTAAAGTACAGAAGAGTCTGAAAGAATGTGCAATAATTCGATTTACCGAATCTTAAAAACATATAAAATCTATCCCATGATGTAGAGTGGTCAGGCAGCACACGTGAAGTAGATCTTAGTAAACGTACGGCAGGCAGCGTAAGTTTAGCACATGGCTAATCTAGCTATTAGTCACTGCTCTGTGTAAACATTGAACCGATCCCAACATCAGGCCTTTAAGTTCTGTGCTGATGTGCGACGGATAGACTAGTGACGTTACTTTGAAAGTTTGGCCGCGTTCGGCTCTTTTTTCCCCCCACACACTTTTCTAACACACACCCTCCAGTGTTTCAAATGCACAACACTGTGGCAGTAACCCAGTAGAAACAGCACATTCACTAGTGGGGGCAAATTGTAGGACTGTGAGAAACAAACACAGACAGGTCACCCGCGCCGTCGACGCAAGGCTAGTGGTTCGCTAATAAGCACTACGCTAATGTCTCGCTCACAAATCAGGAGTCTGACTTGTCCGTTCGACTCGAATCCCCTTGAACACCCAAATGTTAAATCACATAATAAAAATCTAAGATTCTACCAAAGCTAGGAAGAAACGAACTAAAAATTCAAGAAATATATGCAGCTAATGTTTCCGCTGTGCTAACGGGTGCTAACCCATGATGTGCTCAACAATACTTTTTGGGAAGAAAACACACTTGTTCATTCATCTACGTTAGTAAGTATTGGATTGGCAAATTTTTATCTGAATTTTTACACCCTTTTCTTCATAACTACTCTCTTCGTTAACTACCTCCGATTTTGCATTATTTACAAGTATTAACAGTACACTCACGGACCAGAAGGTATTGCTGTGTGCACATTTAGAAAGATGGGTCGTACCGTTCTGGACGTTATCAGTGGATTGGGCAAATTATTGGCGAACTGATATGGTGCAGCTTGAAGCTGATTGGCTAATGTGTCAGTCATCGAGTGCAATCTGAGCATGTGCAGAACGTCAGCTAATTGTTTCAGTTTAACTAAGCTTGTGTGTGTGTGTGTGTGTGTGTGCGTGCGTGCGTGCGTGTGTGTGTGTGTTTGTGTGTACGTGTGCAAGTTTTTTTGAGAAAGTAAAAATGCACAAAGTTTGCTGTAAGGGGTAGGTTTAGGAGTAGGGTTGGTGTAGGACAATAGAATATACAGTTTGTACAGTATAAAAATACGCCTATGTATGGAATGTCCCCATAAAAAGTTTTTTTGAGAAAGTAAAAATGCAGTTTGTTTGCTGTAAGGGGTAGGTTTAGGAGTAGGGTTGGTGTAGGACAATAGAATATACAGTTTGTACAGTATAAAAACCATTACGCCTATGGAATG
Organism: Sinocyclocheilus rhinocerous; assembly: GCF_001515625.1. Classification (NCBI taxonomy): domain Eukaryota; kingdom Metazoa; phylum Chordata; class Actinopteri; order Cypriniformes; family Cyprinidae; genus Sinocyclocheilus; species Sinocyclocheilus rhinocerous. The sequence goes on along the minus strand of NW_015628680.1, from coordinate 292,843 downwards.
TCCCCATAAAACATGGAAACACAACATGAATGTGTGCGTGTGTGTGTGTGTGTGTGTGTGTGCGTGTGTGCGTGTGCGTGTGCACGTACGCGTGCGTGTGTGTGTGTGTATGAGTGAGTGTGTGTGTGTGTGTGTGTGTGAGTGAGTGTGTGTACGTGTGTGTGTGAGTGAGTGTGTGTGTGTGTGTGTGTAAACATTACAGTGTTACAAAAGTGTCTTCACAAACGTTGTATATATAAAAAATAAAAACCACACATCAGATAATAAATAAATAAATAACATTATAAATGTACCTTAATTCAGAAATAAATAAATGAACAAACGGATAAAACAGATATCAGGTTAAGAGAGCGATATGTGACAGATATGATTCAAGTCTGTAATGATTTTTATGCCTCTACTTTGTTAATTCATCATATATGCACATTTCCTAAACCAGATTTGACCTCATTTGTGTTATTTATTATACACTCAGTTAAAGAAAAGCCATTATATAGACTAAACGAGTGAATCCAGGTCACATTTTGGCTCGACATCAAAAGAAAAAGGTAAGAAATTATATTTTGCATACAGAAAAAGAAGCCTATTTTATATTTTTCACATCATGATGTTGTTTTCCTATATTTGGGACAAAAGTTAAGCATGTTTTCTTCATCTGAAATATTATTTCTTGGCAGGTTTTGGATGATTGTGGTCCGTCTGAATTCACTGGATTGTTTTGTGATGATTATTGTGATGATGTTTTGTGAACGACAGTCAAGAGTACTCAAAACACACAGAGATACAAAGACACATACACACACACACACGCACACGCACACAGAGACCGTCATGTAGACAGGAGAATGGGGACGGACAAATACATCGAACACTTTGAGATATGAATGACTCCTACAATCTCCTGTGTGTGTGTGTGTGTGTGTGGCAGATGCAGTTGCTCTACGCTTTGTTGATGCGCAGCTTGAAGATCACGCGGCCAGCGAACTTGTCTCTTTCGCTGATCTTGAACTGAATGGTGTTAGAGTTGGAGTTGATCGTACACTCCACGTTGACATCCGTGTTGAGAGAGATGTTCATGAACTTCACAGCCACCAGGGGCTGAGAATAATTCACCTATAACACACGCAGAGAGAGAGGTTACACTCGTATATAATCACACATCAGTGTGACTGTGTGTGGTTCAGTTATTCCCTACGCAATGATGACAAAATGTCCCCACAAAATGAGGAAAACGGCTTATAAATCATACAGAATGACGTGTTTTGAGAATCTAATGCCTGTAGTTTTGTGTGCGTGCGTGCGTGCGTGCGTGCGTGCGTGCGTGTGTGTGTGTGTGTTCTTGCCTGTGCTCTCTTGCCGTAGTATGGATAGTACATGAGGTTGAAGGATCCATTTGGAGGGAAGTATGCGATTGTACCAATACTCTCCGAATCTTCCTTCTACACACAACAAGAGAGAAATCTCAGTGCAATGTAAAGCACAGCGGTTCTCGAGCAGAGGACCTCAAGATGACTTAGAATGGGCATTAAAATATGCTAAAACAACTAAAAACCAATAGTTTTTTGTCTCTGAAAAAAAAAAACAGATACATGAGGAAGCCTCATTTTAACCACATATAAAGCCTGACATATGAAATAATAGTCTTGCTGAGTATCATATTTGCTCCATCAGGCTTTTACGACTCATATAGTCTGATGCAGTGAGAATATGGAGGGAAAATAGCTCAGTTTTATTCAGAGACTCAAACTGAGCAAAAAACATGAATTTGCTGCAGATGCTGATATTTCTATGATGAGATTCTGATGCTTGTGCTGTAAATCAGTGAGATCTTTCTAACAGTGCAGCAGATACTGAAAATGATCTGAATATCAGCGGTCGCTCTATATCTGCAGTAATCTGTCTCAGTGAGATGAGATTGAAATGCTCCAAACATATAATGCAGTGATTGAGAGCTGAAGAAATGAGGATCAGATTTGAGACTCTAAAACATGATTGATGGAGAATCAAGTAAAGCTGAGCTGCTTCAGTCCAGTAAGTGTTCATCTGGAGATATTACTGCAGTTATTCTGACGCTTACTTGATCAAAATCAGTCAAGATCTGACACGAGAAGCACCAGCTACAGTTACACTAAAAGAGCTTTTACTGGATAAACACTCTAAACTATCAATCAGAGACAGAAGACATGCAGGAGATTGAGTGAGAAACAGCAGAGTTTGATCATGATCATGATTTAGAAATGATGCAACGCTACATGTCTACTAACCACAGAATGCATGAGAGTTTAGCACTAGTTAGGGCCTGTACTGTACTAGTCTACGGTTAGGGATGCTAAGTGTGCAGACTAGTCTTTTTCTTACCCACTCATCTCCATCTTTATACCTCTGAGTATGAGGGATGCGGTGAACAAACATTACAGATGTAATTCAAGCTTGGCTGGCCGTTATTGATGAAGGTTGGCTGAAGGTCAGGTAGATCTTACTCACCCTTGCTCGACAGGTGACATACGGAGACCTTCCTTTCTCACCTGGCAGCAGCCCAATCACCTGCAGGAGTGAACGAAGCAGCTTCAGCATCTTCATTCAGCATTAAAAGCTAACTGATCTGAGCTGGCTAATGATTTCTGTTGCTATTTGCATTTTCGGCTGCATGCTAGTTTTCATTTGGAAAAAAATGTGTTGTTGCTTTTGTAAGTGTTCCGTTTTAACAGAACTCAAGTGAAGTATAGATTGCCCAACATATTACTAAAGTATAGTAGTGAAGGACTATTATTAAAATACTTCTCACCTCTGGCATCTAGCATTACTTAATTTATTGTTTTACATGCATTATTGAACTTCTCTGTTTCTGCCACAGAAAAATAATATAAAAAGGTAATTACAACGTTTTATCTCATAATTCTGTGTTTATAACTCACAATTTGGACTTTTTTCTCAGAATTTTGAGATAAATCTGGAATTGCAAGACGTAAATGCCAAATTATGAGATATAAATGCAGAATTATGAGAAAAAAGTCTGAATTGTGAGAAAAATCAGTCTGAATTATGAGATATAAATGCAGAATTATGAGAAAAAAGTCTGAATTATGAGATATAAATGCAGAATTATGAGAAAAAAGTCTGAATTATGAGATATAAATGCAGAATTATGAGAAAAAAGTCTGAATGGGGGGGGGGATCTGAATTATGAGATATAAATGCCAAATTATGAGATATAAATGCAGAATTATGAGAAAAAAGTCTGAATTATGAGATATAAATGCAGAATTATAAGACATAAATGCCAAATTATGAGATATAAATGCCGAATTGTGAGAAAAAAGTCTGAATTGTGAGAAAAATTCTGAGTTATGAGATTTAAATTCAGAATTATTACATAAATGAAGAATTATTTAAAAAAAGTCTGAATTATGAGATATAAATGCAGAATTATGAGAAAAAAGTCTGAATTGTGAGAAAAATAAATCTGAATTATGAGATATAAATGCAGAATTATAACACATAAATGCCCAATTATGAGATATAAATGCAGAATTATGAGAAAAAAGTCTGAATTATGAGATATAAATGCAGAATTATAAGACATAAATGCCAAATTATGAGATATAAATGCCGAATTGTGAGAAAAAAGTCTGAATTGTGAGAAAAATTCTGAGTTATGAGATTTAAATTCAGAATTATTACATAAATGAAGAATTATTTAAAAAAAGTCTGAATTATGAGATATAAATGCTGAATTATGAGATATAAATGCTGAATTATGAGATATAAATGCTGAATTATGAGATATAAATGCTGAATTATGAGATATAAATGCCGAATTGTGAGAAAAAAAGTCTGAATTATGAGATATAAATGCTGAATTATGAGATATAAATGCTGAATTATGAGATATAAATGCCGAATTGTGAGAAAAAAAGTCTGAATTATGAGATATAAATGCTGAATTATGAGATATAAATGCTGAATTATGAGAAAAAAGTCTGAATTGTGAGAAAAATAAATCTGAATTTTGAGATATAAATGCTGAATTATGAGCTATAAATGCCGAATTGTGAGGGAAAAAAGTCTGAATTGTGAGAAAAATTCTGAATTATGAGCTATAAATGCAGAATTATGAGAAAAAAGTCTGAATTATGAGATATAAATGCTGAATTGTGAGGAAAAAAGTCTGAATTGAGAGATGATATAAATGAAGAATTCTGAGAAAAAAGTCAGAATTGCTAGATAAAAAGTCTCAGTTATATATTTAGTTTTATTTATTCGGTTGCAGAAACGGGTTTCCATAGTAAGAAGCTTCCAGAGGCTGTGACTGATCAATAGATGGCAGCTGTGAACATCGTGTGTAGTATTATTATTATCATAAGCTGTGCACGGCCGTTCTGTGATTGGCCAGTTACCCGGTTGAGTTTGATGAGCACGCAGGGTTTTCCGTCCTGGTATCCGTATGTGTGGTCGCTGAGTCCGGAACAGTCTTCCAGCACGGTGCGGTTGAACTGGCAGGAGCGTTTGGGGTTGTTGCGCACCTCTCCGCTGTCCTCCTGGGTGAAGTACTGATCCGGGACGCAGGCGTCGTTCTTCATCACCTGCTGAGAGTCGTTATAGGCTGCAGAGAAACACAGAGCAGACGTCAGGCTTTCTTTAGGATCCTCCTCCCGAGTTTCCTGAAGCAGAGTCACGATCGTTCGCTAAAACTGACACTGTTATAAAAACAGTTTTTCGTCAATTGGAATAAAGCTGAAATAAATTTAATTAAATTATAATTATTAGATGAAAAACTTCTACTACATGATAATCAGTGTTATTTCGTTTTGGTTATTATTTTGAACTAGATTTTTTATTTATTTTTTTTTATAGTTTCTGCTTTCATGTTAATATTAGTTAAAGTTTTAGTAATTTTGTTGTGTGTTTTTGTCATTTTTGATTTTTGAAATATGTCTATTATTCAGTTTTAATTTTATTTATTTTAGTACATAAAGTTAAACTAAATGAAAATGAGAAATGTTGTCTTGGAAACTAGCTGAAATGTAATTTATTTCAAGTAACGCAGATGTATTTTTATGGTTTTAGTTTTAGATTTATAACCCTGAGGAAAATAAGAAAAGTTGCCTTTTTTATAATTTTTTTATAGCTGTAAACAAAGATTATTGGAATAGGTTTTACAAGAAAATACTGTTTTTCAGTCTTTCTACTTCAAAATTTAATGTTTAATTCAATTACTTGCCATTTCTGTAATTTCATTTGTGAAATCTACTTGCAATTTTCGAGTGAAAATGTTTTTTTCTGTGTGACTGAAATACATTTAAATTGAAGCACTAAAATTACTAACTGGAAATGAATAAAAACTTTAACTTAAACTATAAAAATAAAAGAAACCTAAATAATAATAATATTTAAAAGAAACAAAAACTGCTAAAAACTGTTCAAAAGCACATTAGAAAATTACTAATAATTAAACTGAAATTAAAATCTGAACATATAAAAATTAAAATAAAAGAAAATTGATAAAAAAAAAATTAAATTATTAATAAAACTGTAATAAATAGTACTGAAATAACACTTGCCTGTAGAATTATACACTCTTATGATACTTGTATGGTGATTTTTGTTCTTTTAGGATCTAAAAAGATGTTGAATGGACCAAATGGTAAGAAGATTCTCCAAAAATTGACATTTTGATTCCACGAATGAAGGAAAGTCATGAGAAAGTCATTAAACGTCATGAGGGTGAGTAAATCAAAGTTTATTTATGTGTGAATTGTTCCTAAAACACAGATACTTGACATTGTGGTTGTGACAAATTGCAGATTAACAAATTTATATTTTTCTTTATGCATTTGATAACTTACATTGCATTGAAGGCATTTTTGTTTTTATCAGTTCATGTATTCACTGGGAATCGAACTCATGACCATGGTGTTGCGAGCGCCATGATCTATTCTTCCAGATGAAAACGCACACATGGACTGCGATTGTGAGTCAAAAATGTAACTATTTATTGCTTGCAACATCATTGCATGTTGTTTCATGTACCCTTTTGTAAAAATCTGTGTTTCTATTTACTTACGTGCAAGAAAGTTGTCCAGAGCCTGAACGTACGAGTCCCAGCTCTCTGTTTTCTCCACATTATAAACGATTTCTAGTAGATCCGTTTTTGGCCGAATCATCATGCCTAGAGAAACACACAGAGTCAGGAGATTGCGTGTGTGTGTGTGTGTGTACCTGGTATTTATCATGTTATGGGGACCAAATGTCCCCACAAGGATAGTAATACTAGTAAATTTTGACCTTGTGGGGACATTTTTGAGGTCCCCATGAGGAAACAAGCTTGTAGATCATACAGAATGAGTTTTTTTGAGAAAGTAAAAATGCACAAAGTTTCCTGTAAGGGGTAGGTTTAGGGGTAGGGTTGGTGTAGGGCAATAGCACATACAGTTTGTACAGTATAAAAACCATTACGCCTATGGAATGTCCCCATAAAACATGGAAACACAACATGTGTGTGTTT
>NW_015628680.1:279866-284866 GCF_001515625.1 Sinocyclocheilus rhinocerous | reverse complement strand
CTACATCAACGTGATCAGCGAGGACGCCGCCAGCTGGCGTCGGAACTTCCTAAGTATTCCACTGCCAGTTCCTGTAATACGGTCAGTCACACCTCGGATTATGAACCCATGCAGGTGGGAAGAGCTCGGCTTTCCCGGGAGGAGAGAGACCGTCGGAGAGCAAGGGGACTGTGTTTATATTGCGGCGCTGCGGGTCACTTCCTAGCTGACTGTCAAATAAAAGGCCAAGCCCGGCAGTAGAGCTGAGGCTACTGTCGGGTGGATTGTCCCTGGGAAAATCCTCGTCCACAACTCTCCTCCCGGTAAGACTGCAATGGGCAGCCAGAGTCCACAACTGCCAGGCCCTGCTGGATTCCGGAGCAGAAGTTAACTTTATGTACTACAACTTGGCACAACACCTTCAGAGTCCCATTGTTCCTCTCACCCATACAATCTCTGTCAACGCACTCAATGGACAGGCTCTTCCTAGCATCACACATACTATTGGGCCTGTCACCCTCATCACTTCACTAAATGCTCCATGTTCTTTTCTCTGCAACCTTTGACTTTTTCTACCGAACAGTCTAAAGTGGCTTTAGTGTTGACATTGCTGTCGGGACGGGCAGCTCTGTGGGGAACGGCGGTGTGGGAGAACCAACATCCTTGCTGCTCTTCGTTCCACAATCTCGCGGAGGAGATGAGACGGGTGTTTGATCGCGCGGTAGCGGGTCGCGAGGCGGCACGCATGTTAGCCGATCTACGGCAGGAAAACAGACCCGTCTCGGATTATTCCATTGAGTTCCGGACACTGGCAGCTGAGTGCAAGTGGAACAAGGAGGCGCAGTGGGACATGTTCCTGCATTGGTTGGCTGACCGGATTCAGAAGGATTTTTACGATGGAATTACCCACTGATCTTGATGGACTCATCGAATTAGCTCTTCGGGTAGATGCCCGTCTACATCAACGTGATCAGCGAGGACGCCGCCAGCTGGCGTCGGAACTTCCTGAGTATTTCACTACCAGTTCCTGTAATACGGTCAGTCACACCTCGGATTATGAACCCATGCAGGTGGGAAGAGCTCGGCTTTCCCGGGAGGAGAGAGACCGTCGGAGAGCAAGGGGACTGTGTCTGTATTGCGGCGCTGCGGGTCACTTCCTGGCTGACTGTCAGGTAAAAGGCCAAGCCCGGCAGTAGAGATGAGGTTACTGTCGGGTGGATTGTCCCTGGGAAAATCCTCGTCCTCAACTCTCCTCCCGGTAAGACTGCAATGGGCAGCCGGAATCCACAACTGCCAGGCCCTGCTGGATTCCGGAGCAGAAGGTAATTTTATGGACTACAACTTAGCACAACACCTTCAGATCCCCATTGTTCCTCTCACCCATATTATCTCTGTCAACGCACTCAACGGACAGGCTCTTCCTAGCATCACACATACTACTGAACCTGTCACCCTCATCACCTCAGGAAATCATATTGAGAAACTCACACTTCTGCTCACTGAATCTCCACTGGCTCCTGTCGTTCTGGGCCACCCCTGGCTGGTGCATCACAATCCTAGGGTGGACTGGGGCCAGAATTCCATCTCGGCGTGGAGTGATCAGTGTTATGCTTCTTGTCTTATGTCTGCTTGTTCGTCTGTGTCTTGTTCTTTGTTGCAGAATGAGCCGGTGAACCTGTCTAACGTGCCCAAGGAGTACCTCGACCTGAAGGAAGTGTTCAGTAAGTCCCGGGCTGCTTCTCTTCCTCCACATCGTCCCTATGACTGTGCTATAGATCTAGTACCAGGTACGTCTCCACCTAAGGGCAGGTTATACTTGCTTTCTGCTCCAGAAAGGGAGGCCATGGACATTTCTGATTCTCTAGCTGCCGGGCTCATTCGTCCTTCCTCTTCTCCCACGGGGGCAGGGGGTTTTTTTGTGGGGAAGAAGGATGGTTCCCTGCGACCATGCATTGATTACCGATGGTTGAAAAACATCACAGTAAAGAATACTTATCCTTTGCCATTGATGTCTTCAGTCTTCGAGCGGTTGCAGGGAAGGTTAAGGCTGTAGTGGATTGGCCAACCCCAGATTCCCGTAAGACCCTGCAGAGGTTTCTGGGGTTCGCCAATTTCTACCGCCGTTTTATTCACAATTTCAGCCAACTAGCCACTCCTCTGACTGCCTTGACCTCCACCAGAACTATGTTCAGGTGGTCCAGTGCAGCTGAAACTGCATTTGCCAACCTCAAGAGCCGCTTTGTTTCAGCTCCCATTCTCATAGCCCCTCATCCCACACGTCAGTTTGTAGTGGAGGTCGATGCGTCAGAGGTGGGGGTAGGCGCGGTTCTTTCCCAGCGCTCTTCCTCGGATGACAAGATGCACCCTTGCGCATTTTTTTTCTCATCGTTTGTCGTCCGCTGAACGTAATTACGACATTGGTAACAGAGAGTTGCTGGCAGTCAAGTTAACTTTGGAGGAATGGCATCATTGGTTAGAGGGTTCGGGGGTACCCTTTATCGTCTGGACTGATCATAAGAACCTTGAGTATATTAGATCCGCTAAACATCTCAATTCCAGGCAGGCTCGGTGGGCACTTTGTTTCAGTCGTTTTGACTTTTCTCTTTCCTACCGTCCGGGTTCCATGAACATCAAACCCGACGCCTTATCTCGTATATTTGATTTTTCCGAGCACCCGTCTACTCCCGAGTGTATAATACCTGAGAGACTCATTGTCTCTACACTCACATGGGAGGTCGAGTCAAAGGTTCGTGCGGCCTTAGAAGGGGTAACGCCCGGGTGCCCACCGGGTCGGTTATTTGTGCCGGAGAGATTACGGTCTGACGTTATTCGGTGGGGTCATTGTTCCAACGTGGCTTGTCATCCAGGAGTGAATCATACAAACTTTTTTGTTAAACAGCGATTCTGGTGGCGTTCTATGGCTCGTGACATCCGGGATTTTGTTTTGGCCTGCTCAGTTTGTGCTCGTGGTAAGACTTCCAATCAACCCCCGGGGGGGCCTCGTAGATGGGGAACCAACTTATTCGGTCAACCGTATTCTGGACTCGAGACGGAGGGGACGCGGATTTCAGTACTTGGTGGACTGGGAAGGTTACTGTCCAGAGGAGAGAAGTTGGGTTCCTGCAAGGGACATTCTGGATCACTCCCTTATTGATGATTACAATCAACGGGTAAGTTCGCCTGGGAGCGCCAAGGGGCGCTCCTAGTGGGAGGGGTACTGTCACGGTTTATGGGTTCACTGATTCATTCTCGCTCTGTGTTTATGTGTGTGTGAGTGGGTGTGTCGTGATTGCTGCTGACTGGTTGATCAGCGCCAGCTGTAGCTCATCAGCTCAGCTATTTAATACCTGTGCTATCCGTCCTGTGTTGTCAGATCGTTTGGTGTTCCCGCTGTGTTCAAGTTCCCTGTTCCTGTTCTTCGTCTCATTGGATTTCGGTTCCAGTTTTCTCCTACGGATTGTATGTTCCCGGGATATCCACGGCTGCCCATTTGCGTCCCTGTGCTACCAAGAGTGATTATATCCTGCACATGCTTTATTTGACTCTTGCCTTTTGTCTGGTTGGGACTCTTCTAAATAAATTGTTATATTTCACATTCGCTACTGAATCCTCCTTTGTATTCGTGACAGTAACAGCCTAACAAATTAATATAGTGACTAAAAGGTCATATATTTGAATTTTGTTAAATGCATTATTTTGTTTTTAATGTTTAATTTAGTTAGAGGAAAACAGAATGTTGTTTTGTAGAGCTGTTACGACTGAAATCGAATTTGAAATGGAATTGATTAATTTTACAACATTGCAAGATTGTTTTATATGTAATTATTTCATTAATATATTTTATATAATTATGTTCAGTTCTCCTCACAGGTATAGAGAATCACATTAACATCCAGCATCATCACTAACCACAGACACACACACAGACACACACACAGACACACACACAGACACACACACAGAGACACACACACACACACACAGTGTCATGGCCAATCAGAATCAAGTATTCTGTGAAATAATTGAGACGAAGCGCCGGATGCGACACGGTCTGTATCTGTGTGTGATATTGTAGGCGGTGTACATGACCCAGATTCCCCTCCATTCAGTCCATCTTCATGTCATCTGTGTGTTTCTCATTCGTCCATCACTGAGCAAATGTCAGGAGAGACTGAAAAGTAAATCCTCTTACACTAAAACCACAGCCTCGACCATCTAAATAAAGACCATGATGCAACTCACCTCATGTGCCAGCCCAGCCATCTTAGCTTCTCGTGTAAGATCTCCGTCAAGATGGCCTCCCTTCCTCCCTGTGACGCTGACGAGGGTTTTGTCGCCGCTGGCACTGGCACGGATTCTCCCGCACCCCACAGGGGTACAGATGGCACTGGGGGTTTCTGGGTAGGCGGAGAAGGGAAGATGTAGCAAATGGAGACTGCCATGTCTCTCTCTCTCTCTCTCTCTCTCTCTCTCTGATGGCTGCAGTGGGGGATGGGAGTCAGATTAGTGTCTCCTCCTCTCATTGCCAGCCGCTGATGTCATCGATGCTCTCGGGCCAATCAGATGCAGCAACACATATGAAACGCGGCCAGTGAACTCATCTGACATAATATGACACACATTCTCTCTCTGATCTGTCTTTGATTCGGTCTGTTTGTATCAGCTGATTTTGATTGGTTACTTTGCATTTGGATGGTCAAATTACAAATTTGTAATGAATTAAATTTAATTAATAGTTTAGTTCAGTTAGGATTTTAAAATAAGCTTTACATCAGCAGCAAATCATTTGATATGTGAGAAAATATGACATTTAAAGCTTATAATACTATAAACTCTGATGATGAATTTTCATATTTGGTCTATATTATTGTAAGGAATATGATTGTCAGGTATATTGCAGCCTAGAGATCATATCTAGATGAAAAAATTGAATGACAGTATTAATTTAATGTGTTTAGTTCAGTTGAATTATGATTTTAAAATAAGCATTGAGTGTGTGTGTGTGTGTGTGTGTGTGCGTG
>NW_015628680.1:278976-279654 GCF_001515625.1 Sinocyclocheilus rhinocerous | reverse complement strand
TATGTGTGTGTGTGTGTCCTGATGTGTCTCTTTTGTATCACATCGTGCTGGAAGAGGGTGCACAGAAACTAAATTCATATTTATAATATTATATATAATTTCTCTTCAGTCTGAATCTAAAATGTATTTTCACTGCAGAACTAACAGTGAGAGTAAAATCTCTTATTCCAGTTAAAGAAAAACCCTCAAATGCAAAAGACTGATTATAAAAATATGAGATGTGTCATATTGCTTACAATAATGACCAAATATGTAATTTATCATCAGAGTTTATAGTATTTTTTGTTTTAAATGTCAGATTTGCTCACATTTCAGTGTATTTTAATGGAATCTGTTGCTTGTTTACCCGTGGGGACCACAATTTAGGTCCCCCCCGTGACACGAGTCCCCATGAGTCTGTGTGTAGTCAGGTTTAAGTCCCCACCAGGATATATAAACCAGTACACACACACACACACACACACACACACAAACCCACACACGTTGTATTAAAGTCGGTGACTCAGCTAAAAGTCATTTACCAGAACACAAAGCTGCATTAAAGCCATTAATGCATCATTACATATTAAATGACATAAGCAAATCCGAGCTCGTGACAGACACTGTAAATCGATGTGAAGATAGACGTGTGTGTGTGTGTGTGTGAGTGTGTGTGTGTGAGAGAGAGAGAGAGAGTGT
>NW_015628680.1:266126-276192 GCF_001515625.1 Sinocyclocheilus rhinocerous | reverse complement strand
TGTGTGTGTGTGTGTGAGAGAGAGAGAGAGAGTGTGTGAGAGAGAGTGTGTGTGTGTGTGTGTGTGTGTGTATGGTTATATAATTGCTGATGGGTGCTGCTGCTCCGGATATGAGCGAAATCACATCACGTGAGCGCGCGCGAGCGGAGGACACTCGCCGAATAACCGTGCGCGCGCCCCGTGCGCTCAATCCGCCGCTGATCGGTGAGTGATCGGAATGCTCGGGCAAGCGCGCGCGATCTGTTAAATGACCTCAACGAGGGCGACCCGCGCGGACACCGGTGCCTCCTAGCTGAGACCCATAATCTCCTTCAGCTCTTGGCACCCGTTCACCTTTAACAGCAGCAGCATCGTCAGATTGTCCTTTAACACATTCACACGCGCACACAGACGCATTGCGCAACGCGTTCCGCTCAACATGAGTGAAATAACTGCGGCGCGCGCATCACCGGAATAACGCGCAGTTAAACCGAATGCCTTATATATAACACACACACCGGCGGACACTCACCCCAGCTGCTCGCCGTCCTACCGAGCAGCTCGTGCGTCCGCGGGTTCCAGAAGAATTCCTTCCATTCCCCGGTTTCCTTCTTCTCGTCCTCTTTGGCCATGTCTCCGGTGCGCGCCGCCTATATAACCGCTTGGAATAAGCGCGATGAAACGGCTCGTGCTGATGGATGCGAGCGGACGTTTGGTAACCGAGTGGAGTGCCGCAGCGCGCACACTAATCCAGAGATACTGCGGTAAAAACGCGCTGAGCGCACGCGCACCCGGTAATACCCCCCAATCCTCCTCCTTCCCTCCCCCCCACACACACACTCCATCAGCAGCTCTCCAGCCAATCGCAGCTCTCTCCTCTCTTCAGGCCACGCCCCCTCTGGTCCAGAGTCTCAGCATCCGCCCGTCGGTCTGTGACGCTCAGGTGATGCTCGACTTCATTTATTCGCGCTAATCGCTCGCATGTTGATCCGCATGTAGTTGTGAGGAGGTGAGCGCGTCTCGCACCTGTCAGTCTCTGTGTTTGCGTTTCCGCTTCACTGGCTTTCATCGACATTAAAAATGATGGAACATCATGTACAGACAAAGCAGACGCGCATATATTCATTATGAATATAACAACAGCTCATACGTTTCTGAAGAGAAGAATACAGTGCTGTTTGAAACACCACAAAGCACATTTACAATGTTACAGCAAATTAAACGTGACTAAATCATTGTAGATCTAGTTTTGATGTCTAGTAGGTTATTGCATTTAGTCTAAATGTAGGCTATTATAAGACTGGAAATGTGCTTTCTTGCATATTTTCAAATATAATATATATATTGTATAACTATTTCAAAAATACATTAAATTGAGTTTCATTGTTTACAACATATATTTTATATATGTTTAAAATATATTCTGCCCACAAAAAAATTTTTTTTTTTTTGCCGTATGTAAATCATGTATTTGTGTTTATGCATTATATTACATATATTGACAAATATGCATTGTAACTTACTTTGTATGTGCTAAATGCATTTCTGCTCAGCACAGGTCATGAGCTCGATTCCCAGGACCTGTGAACTGATGCATTTAAATGCATTGGATAAAAGTGTCTGACAAATTCATCAATGTCATTTTACAAGCGTGTTCATATATTCTTGGGTCTGTGCGGGCGACACAGTTTTTCCTCAATCTCATATTTTTAAACAGTCTTCATATTCTGTAAAGCAATTGTGACAGCTGTTTTATAGGGCATCACAACTGCAGATGTAGTAAAAACAGAATTCATGCTTCAGAATCTAGTTATTGTGTCAGTAAATTGGGCTCTGGCACTAAAAGTAAGTTTTTTGTTATCATGTGAGCTGAATTGGTCAAATGTTTTGATGTGTTTTCAGTACGGTGATTTCATTCATCTGATGCTGTTGTGTCACACTCAGCTTTTCTGCAGTGAGAGAGAGTGTGTGTGTGTGTGTGTGTGTGTGTATGGTTATATAATTGCTGATGGGTGCTGCTGCTCCGGATATGAGCGAAATCACATCACGTGAGCGCGCGCGAGCGGAGGACACTCGCCGAATAACCGTGCGCGCGCCCCGTGCGCTCAATCCGCCGCTGATCGGTGAGTGATCGGAATGCTCGGGCAAGCGCGCGCGATCTGTTAAATGACCTCAACGAGGGCGACCCGCGCGGACACCGGTGCCTCCTAGCTGAGACCCATAATCTCCTTCAGCTCTTGGCACCCGTTCACCTTTAACAGCAGCAGCATCGTCAGATTGTCCTTTAACACATTCACACGCGCACACAGACGCATTGCGCAACGCGTTCCGCTCAACATGAGTGAAATAACTGCGGCGCGCGCATCACCGGAATAACGCGCAGTTAAACCGAATGCCTTATATATAACACACACACCGGCGGACACTCACCCCAGCTGCTCGCCGTCCTACCGAGCAGCTCGTGCGTCCGCGGGTTCCAGAAGAATTCCTTCCATTCCCCGGTTTCCTTCTTCTCGTCCTCTTTGGCCATGTCTCCGGTGCGCGCCGCCTATATAACCGCTTGGAATAAGCGCGATGAAACGGCTCGTGCTGATGGATGCGAGCGGACGTTTGGTAACCGAGTGGAGTGCCGCAGCGCGCACACTAATCCAGAGATACTGCGGTAAAAACGCGCTGAGCGCACGCGCACCCGGTAATACCCCCCAATCCTCCTCCTTCCCTCCCCCCCACACACACACTCCATCAGCAGCTCTCCAGCCAATCGCAGCTCTCTCCTCTCTTCAGGCCACGCCCCCTCTGGTCCAGAGTCTCAGCATCCGCCCGTCGGTCTGTGACGCTCAGGGGATGCTCGACTTCATTTATTCGCGCTAATCGCTCGCATGTTGATCCGCATGTAGTTGTGAGGAGGTGAGCGCGTCTCGCACCTGTCAGTCTCTGTGTTTGCGTTTCCGCTTCACTGGCTTTCATCGACATTAAAAATGATGGAACATCATGTACAGACAAAGCAGACGCGCATATATTCATTATGAATATAACAACAGCTCATACGTTTCTGAAGAGAAGAATACAGTGCTGTTTGAAACACCACAAAGCACATTTACAATGTTACAGCAAATTAAACGTGACTAAATCATTGTAGATCTAGTTTTGATGTCTAGTAGGTTATTGCATTTAGTCTAAATGTAGGCTATTATAAGACTGGAAATGTGCTTTCTTGCATATTTTCAAATATAATATATATATTGTATAACTATTTCAAAAATACATTAAATTGAGTTTCATTGTTTACAACATATATTTTATATATGTTTAAAATATATTCTGCCCACAAAAAAAAAATTTTTTTTTTGCCGTATGTAAATCATGCATTTGTGTTTATGCATTATATTACATATATTGACAAATTGCTTTTGTAACTTACTTTGTATGTGCTAAATGCATTTCTGCTCAGCACAGGTCATGAGCTCGATTCCCAGGACCTGTGAACTGATGCATTTAAATGCATTGGATAAAAGTGTCTGACAAATTCATAAATGTCATTTTACAAGCGTGTTCATATATTCTTGGGTCTGTGCGGGCGACACAGTTTTTCCTCAATCTCATATTTTTAAACAGTCTTCATATTCTGTAAAGCAATTGTGACAGCTGTTTTATAGGGCATCACAACTGCAGATGTAATAAAAACAGAATTCATGCTTCAGAATCTAGTTATTGTGTCAGTAAATTGGGCTCTGGCACTAAAAGTAAGTTTTTTGTTATCATGTGAGCTGAATTGGTCAAATGTTTTGATGTGTTTTCAGTACGGTGATTTCATTCATCTGATGCTGTTGTGTCACACTCAGCTTTTCTGCACAGATTTCAGTTTACTGGAATTGTCAGTACTGTGATACACAGATAAAGAACACGCACGTGTGTATGTACAGTATACAGTACATTGATCTCCGTAGCAATGTGTTACAGGAAACATTGCATGTCAGGTATTTATGTCTGACAGTTTTTGATAACTGAGTTTGTTATCTAGAATGTTTAGAAGTTGTGAAAAGTGTGACAGTTTCATCATGTGTATTTAGTTATTGTGCAAATTGTAGAGAATTGTACGTGTTTTGTGCATAAACATAAACATAAATTAAAAATTAAAACCTGGTCTAAACAAGAAACAAAGTGATAGATAGATAGATAGATAGACTGATAGATCGATAGATCGATAGATAGATAGACAGATAGATAGATAGACAGATAGATAGAACGATAGAACGATAGATAGATAGATAGATAGATATACAGACAGATAGATAGATAGATAGATAGATAGATAGATAGATAGATAGATAGATAGATAGATAACTGCAGAACAATCAACGACAAATAAAATAACTTAAGATAAACAGCATCTTCTTATATAAAAAGTACATGTAAATGTACAATATGGACTCTGCTTGAGGTTTTCCTCATTAATTGATTGTCTGTAGCTGGAGTGGAAGCTTCGGCAATCAGGTTCTTTAGGAAATGTGAAGTTTTCAGTGGCTCTCTGCTTACCAGACCAGTCTTTTCTGAGTCGGACCTGATGAAAGATGAAAATAATAATTATAATAAAAGCTAGCCATGTTAGATGTCATAGTAGAAGGTAATGCTACTGTCTGTCATGGGTTATCCATATAAATATCTTGATCTAAACTCACCTGCTGTATCATCACTAGCACGGCTGGCATTGGTTGTGCCCCGCCTCCAAACTATTTCTCCAGCAAGCCATCTGTTCAACAACAACTCAACTAGCTAACCGAGGCCTAATGATAATAGCAAAGAGCCCAAAGCTATACGCTGATGTAAATCATGTTACAAGAGAAGTCCCACTGTGAAAGTCATGCAGTTATTAAGCTGGAATATACTGTAATTTCACACTGACATTTTTATATTTATGTTTGGCTCACAACATCGCCTCGATTAGTTAGATTGCATGATTTTTTCAACATACCTTTATCTTGCTGTTTTTTCCCTCTTCCTCTGTTTTCTTCTTTTTTCTTTTCCCTGCATCAGAAGGACATGTCCTTTTTTGTGACATTTGTGACCCTGGAGCACAAAACCAGTCATAAGGGTCGTTTTGATATATTTACGGTAGGACATTTACAAAATATCTTCATGGAACATGATCTTTACTTAATATCCTAATGATTTTTGGCATAAATGAAGAATCTATAATTTTGACCCATACAATGTATTGTTGGCTATTGCTACAAATATACCCCAGCGACTTAACACTGCTTTTGTGCTCCAGGGTCACATTTATGACAGTTATGCTGCAAATTGATCAACTTCAATAATCACAGTCACAGCCTGACTGCAGCTCATTAACATAATATAGCGTTGGTTTTTCCCCATTTAATAATGCGTTTTTGTATAACTACCATTGTCCATTGATGTAAAGAAAAAAGAAAAAAAATCAAGCTGTTATTTCATGTGCTCTTGGGGGCCCCCTGGTGGCTACAGGGGCCCTAAGCAGCCGCTTAGTTCTCTTATGGCTTGCCCAGCTCTGAATAGACGGATAATATCAGTAACTTTCCCCTCATTTCAGTGTCAGACAGAGCGTCTGTAGGGAATGTGTGACTGATGAACTCTGATCTCATTGTGATGAAACAGCAGACACAGAAACATGTTCAGTTCAGTCGCAGTGAATTCAGAGACCTGAACGTCCGGTTTGATTCTGCACGCAGATATAGTCACTTACCACAGTAGCTTCTGTCTCAGTTGCACTCCTTTCAATAGTCAGGTCTTCTTTTTTATTTAAGTAAATAGGGTAAAAATCAGTTCGAGTCTAAGGTGGACTCACACGTGTAAAGTCAGTTACATAAAATGGTAGATTTGTCGAAAGTAAGACTGATTACCTGGTTAACTCTTAGTTGGTCAAACTAGATGTATCTTAACATAGTGGCTATGCAGCTTGCCTCAGCTGAGTAAACTTTCACAGTTAACAAAAGTAGGCTATTATTACATTTCTTGATGTTGATTAAATTAATGTTTTGTAGTTTTTAGTTTAACTCATTGAAGACCCTATCTGTCTACAAATAAAATAAAGAAATCGCAACATTATATTTAAGAATGATTTTAGTTACATTTTAATGAATGTTGCAACATTTTAATGAATGTTGCTATGGGGTCAGTTGCAACATTTGACTTTGTCTATTCAAGTATATACTGTACATATATTATCATATGTACATGTTACAGTGTGGGTGAGTAGCTGCTTTATTGTATTAAAAGTTTGGCTTTCCAACACAAACAGTCTCTGAGAAACTAAAGGAAATGTAAAAAGTGTTGCAACCGTCCCGAATCTCGCCCTAAACAACCCAACGTTTTTAGGAAAATATTACGTAATAAGTTTGTGCTAAATTTCACATAAAGAAAAATTTACTGGCTCTAAATCTCCATTTGCTTTGTTCAAAGTTGATCTAGACGAGTATATGCAATCTATCTAAAGCTCTGTTGATCCTAAAGCAGTGAAAACTGTATCTATCTATGTGTCTCCGAATCATATGATTCACGATAATATGGCGTTATTTTTCTGCCAAATGTCGAGAGCACATTGTTGTAGCGCGAAAGTAATCTCTCTGCTCGCATGCGGATTTCCTTTGCTCTCGCAAAACCGGACACGCGCTCGATACACGCTGCTCTCGCCCAGATTATGGTTTATAAAGTTTTAAATATGTTTTTTTTTTTTTTTTACACAAATGCATCGCTTTGCTTCAGGAGGCCTTTATTAACCCCGCGGAGTTGTGGAGCACTTTTTATGATGGACTGGCCCAGTTTATTGGACTTCTATTTGACTATTGAATCTCAACACCCATTCACTGCCATTATAAAGCTGGGAAGAGCCAAGACATTTTTAAATATAACTCATACACAGCTAGGATGGCTTGAGGGTGAGTAAATCATGAGCTAATTTAAATTTTTGGGTGAACTATCCCTTTAAGACAGTGGCTTGCCGCCACCTACTGGTAATTTTAGTTTCACATTTAAAAGTATCATTCTATTTTTTTTCTATGATTTCAAATTTCTATATTCCAGTTTTTATATTTAAAACGTTAATCTCATAACATTATTTATGCAATTTGTAAGTGCAGTGGAAATGCGTGTACAAGTGATAGAAATATAAAAATAAAATAATAAGAACTCTGCATGTTTAAAGAAGCTTATACTTGGCTTTAAGATAGATAGATAGATAGATAGATAGATGGATAGATAGATAGATAGATAGAACGATGATAGATAGATAGATAGATAGATAGATAGATAGATAGATAGATAGATAGATAGATAGATAGATAGATGGATAGATAGATAGATAGATAGAACGATAGATAGATAGATAGATAGATAGATAGATTTTTTTTCCCTTGGCACTTATTTTTTTTAGCAATATTCATCAGTTTGTCCATATGCTGGTTTAGTTTAAGTGGCCAAGACTTAAATTAACGTTGCGAAATGAACGTGTATAAATGTTTAATAATTAAATATTTAAATAAATTGCAAAATCCGTGAACCAGGAGCTCAGATCCGCGCGCTCTGATTGGCGCAGAGCGGGAGGGCCGGGTCGATGACGTCACGGCGGCTCGAGAGTCCTGCGCTCGCACGCGGAACAGAGACGCAGCCTTCGGTCGAGTTCAGAAAACTTTGTAAATATTTATAAAGCGCGAAAACGCATTCGGATCGGCCGCACACGCGCTGAGCGGCATTCAGGCGCCCCAACAATAGAAGGAAAATAGTTTCCGATGAAGGAAAGGCGACTTTGAGCGCTGATGTTTTGTACTGTCTTCTGCTTCTGAGGAAGACTGTGGAAGTGTGTGTTAGTGGAGAGGTGATGAAGGTCGAGTTCGCTCCTCTGCGTGTTCCTCTGCGCAGGCGTCTGCAGACAGCTGCGCTCGTGCAGTGGGTCTTCAGCTTCCTAGCTCTGGGTGAGTGAGTGAGTGAGTGAGTGCCTGGCCTTATTATAATAACACTCCATATAGAATATGACACGATTATATGCATTGACAAATAGACGTTTTTCCGTCTTTTCTTGTTGATCTGTTTGTCAGTTGAGCAAAAGTTTTCTTATTAAGAAAAGTGGATATTTATAGATTGTGTTCTAATAAGTTGAATCTTAAGCAGAAGTTTCATATTTCATTCCAAATTCAAAAGATAAAGTGTAATTTTTGATGCCTTAGAAAAATGCATTTGTTGCATTGACTTGATACATTGTTTTCATGAAAAAGTTTCTGTCAATGATTTTTCACAATGATTTTTATTTATTTATTTTACTTTTTTTAATTAAAATCATGATGAATTAAATTCTGCAGATTAAGTACTAACAATGATTTGTTTGCATTGTGAAATTTTCATCGCATTTATGTCTACTATTTTATATATATTTATTGCTTTTTTAACTTAATAGTGAAGAAAAATTGGGTAACAGTTGTTTTTAAATGTGTTTATAAATTAAATAAATGTGTTGGCAAAAGTGCATTGTGCAACTGTGAATATATAATGATTAGTACTCAATTTAATCCTGATTTAAATAAAAAAATAACATAAAATCGAATAAATAAAAATCGTTTATTTATTTAAAAATCGTCATTTTTATTTCTTCACTGTAAAAAATCAGTTGCTGCCTTAAATTTTAAAGTATAATAAAATTGACTGTACAAGTCAAATTTAATTACATTAAACTGAGTTAAATAATTGAGTAGAAATCAAATAGAAATAGGTTAAATTTAGATAAGTTAAAGTAATGCAGGAAAATGTTGCAATTACTTATTGATCATATCAGTTTAGTACAGTTTGGTTTCTAAAAATATGTTTCATTTTATTGGAGTGAAATATGGGGAATTTATTTGCACTGAATTGTCATGACATTAACAGAAATGAGAAATTTCCCCCCCAAAATGACATAAATAAACATAATAAAATATAACATAAATATAGTAATAAAAACATGAAATAAATGTAATAATAGATGTAAAAAGTAACAATAATAAAATGAAATAAATAAAATATATAATATAATAATAAATGTAAAGAAATAAAATAAAATGATAAAGTAGCATAAAAATAAATAACAGTAATTAATTAAAAAATTAAAATAACATAAAATAACTTGAAATAAATAACAATCAATCAAAAAAAATAATAAAATAACAAATAAATATATAAAATAATACTTAAAAAAATTAAAATAACATAAAATACCTTGAAATGAATAACAATAAATAAAAAAATAACAAATAAATATATAAAATAATACATAAATAAAAAAATAAAATGAAATGATAAAATAACATGAAATAAATCTGGAGTTCATTGTGTTTGTGTATCAGAACTGAACCTCTGAGTCACAAACTATCAAACAGCAGCAGTCAGTCAGTTCCTAACAGAAGTGTGTGTGTGTGTGTGTGTGTGTGTGAGTGTGAGTGAGTGTGTGCGTGTGTGTGTATATGTGTGTGTGTGAATGTTTGACATGAGTACAAACACACATGGCTCTAGAGTTCAGTCACACAGGCGGTCGAGCTGTAATAAATCACACATGTCTGTCTGTCTGTCTGCAGCTCAGGTCTGTCTGGCGGCGTTTGTGCTCCTCTGCCTCAGTGATTGGTGGATTCTGGCCGCGCTGTATGCTGGTTGGCTGTACCTGGACAGGGACACGCCCTCATGTGGAGGTCGGAGGTCACGCTGGGTCAGAAGCTGGCGCGTGTGGACGTATTTCAGGGATTATTTCCCCATCACAGTGAGTTGATATGAGCTTTTGTTCAATGAATCACTCAATAAAGACGCTCGTTTAAGAGTCACGGATGGTTTGGTCTCTCTAGCTGATAAAGACGGTGGATCTGGACTCTCGTCATAATTATCTGTTCGGGTTTCATCCTCACGGCGTGCTGGTGGCCGGCGGATTCGGGAATTTCTGCACGGAAGCGTCAGGATTCTCTCAGATGTTCCCGGGACTCACGCCGTACCTGCTGATGCTGCCCTTCTGGTTCAGAGTTCCCTTCTTCAGAGAATACATCATGAGCGGAGGTGTGTGTGTGTGTGTGTGAGTGAGTGAGTGTTTGAGAGAGTGTGT
>NW_015628680.1:259979-265643 GCF_001515625.1 Sinocyclocheilus rhinocerous | reverse complement strand
ACACAGACACACACACTCACACACACACACACACACACACACACTACACACACACACACACACACACACACACACACACTCTCTCTCTCACACACACACACAAACACACACATGAATGTTGAGCAGAGGTGCTTCTGTCAGCAAAATTAATCTTCATAGGTTCCTTGTCACAGTAAAAATGAACTATTAAAATAGAGAAAGTAGGGCTGTCAAAGTTAAATCATTTGATTAATAAAATGTGATTTTTTTTTTAATGCTTAAAAAATAATTCAAAAATGCATATTTAGCTCAAGCAAACTAAATGAAGTCTAGTTTTTTAAATTATTTTTTGTCATTGTGATGGTTTCAGCTACAATTTCTTTTCGGTTTACTCATATAAAAAGATTATGAATTAAGTTCTTTTTTTTAAATTAATGATAAACTTTCTTTTTTGTTTTGATATGCTCCAAAATCAAAAGAATAATTGCATATATAGCTTAAAGAAGCAAATTTTTTTTTTTGCATATTTGTAGTGGAACCCTTGATAAAGAAACCCGGACTAGATCCATTTATACTTCAAAAATGTCTTCCAATTTCTAAACTTCCTTTTATTGCAAAAATCCTAGAAAAGGTTGTGTTTTGTCAGCTCTCTTCTTTTTTTGCAGAGGTTGACATAATGGATAAGTTTCAGTCAGGGTTCAGAACTGGTCATAGTACTGAATCTGCCCTTATTAGGGTATTAAATTATATTTTATTGGACGTTGACAATGGAAATTGTGTCGGTCTTTGACACACTGGATCATACCATTTTGTTGGAGCATCTTGAGCGGTGTGTTGGGGTAAGTGGGGTGGCTTTACGTTGGATCCATTCTTACATGGAGGGTAGAACTTTCACGTCAGCTCTCTTCTTTTTTAGCAGAGGTTGACATAATGGATAATTTTCAGTCAGGGTTCAGAACTGGTCATAGTACTGAATCTGCCCTTATTAGGGTATTAAATTATATTTTATTGGACGTTGACAATGGAAATTGTGTCGGTCTTTGACACACTGGATCATACCATTTTGTTGGAGCGTCTTGAGCGGTGTGTTGGGGTAAGTGGGGTGGCTTTACGTTGGATCCATTCTTACCTGGAGGGTAGAACTTTCACTGCAAAGATTGGGAATAATTGTCCTTCTGCTGCTCCTGTAAGTTACGGGGTACCTCAGGGCTCTATTTTAGGGCCGTTTCTTTTTTCTCTATAAATGATTCCACTGGGCTCTATATTTAATAAATTTGGCTCTTCATATCATAGTTATGCTGATGACACGCAGTTAAATTATTTTTTTAATGTTAAATGATAAAAAGACACATTGAAAAAAGAAAAAAAGCACATTGTTTACTCCAAAACCATCCTTTTGTTTTCATCCTGTGTAAAAAGTCATGCTACTAACTTTTGATTCTGAGCTTAAATTCGATCGTCAAATAAACACTGTAGTAAAAAAATTGTTTATTTCAATTGAGGAGGATTGCGAAATTGAAGTCAGTTTTAGCAAAGGATGAATTTGAAAAAGTTATTCAGAAAATTTCCAGTAAATTTCGGAAACATTACATAAATTTTGGAAACTTTCCAGGATTTTTTTGGAATGTTCCAGGGATTTTTGGAAAGTTTCCGGAAACTTACCGGAAATTGTCCACCCCTTTGCAACCCTATATATATATACTCTATTTTAGGGCCGTTTCTTTTTTCTCTATAAATGATTCCACTGGGCTCTATATTTAATAAATTTGGCTCTTCATATCATAGTTATGCTGATGACACGCAGTTAAATTATTTTTTTAATGTTAAATGATAAAAAGACACATTGAAAAAAGAAAAAAAGCACATTGTTTACTCCAAAACCATCCTTTTGTTTTCATCCTGTGTAAAAAGTCATGCTACTAACTTTTGATTCTGAGCTTAAATTCGATCGTCAAATAAACACTGTAGTAAAAAAATTGTTTATTTCAATTGAGGAGGATTGCGAAATTGAAGTCAGTTTTAGCAAAGGATGAATTTGAAAAAGTTATTCAGAAAATTTCCAGTAAAGGACGGAAACATTACATAAATTTTGGAAACTTTCCAGGATTTTTTTGGAATGTTCCAGGGATTTTTGGAAAGTTTCCGGAAACTTACCGGAAATTGTCCACCCCTTTGCAACCCTATATATATATATGTGTGTGTGTGTGTGTTTTACATTTTAACCTGTTTCTTGTAGCTGTTAAATTACAAACAAACAAAAAAAATTTTGTCATAAAAGTATATTAATTTAAAAAAATCAATTAAATCAATTAATTATATTTCCTCACATTTTTATTATTGTAGTAGTAGTCAAAAAAATTTGACTAAAATGATCAAAATTCTCAAAAAGTAAGATAAAATATATTTTAAATTGATATAAAATTGTAGTACTGTCTTTAATTTTTGCTGATTCAAAAAAAAAAAAGCATTGTACTGATATTTTTCTGTAATACTGTACAAAAGTACTTTTCTATAAAACCCTTCAATGTCTGAATTATATATTATAAGTTAAATGTGCTTAATTGTCATGAAAGGCTGGTGTAAATCTTAATGGTTTTCAGAATGTATTATTTATGCAACTGTATTTGAAACTGTTTGATGTAAAAGCACGAGTCTTATAGTTCATAGGTTACTATGTTTCTTCAGCTGAGGGTCGCTGGAGTAAAGGTCTGATGTAAAGCTTGAAACTGCGTCAGATTGTGTAAATCAGTGAAATAGACTCTAAAGACACAACATTTGGCTCGTCACCTCGGCATTATTACGATTTGTTCACTTCTTGCTCCTCCATGCCTGTTTCTTCTGTTTCTTCTTCTCCTGCAAGCTGTTTCCATCCGCTTGCAGGATCTTTTTATTATTTTATTGTTGAAACTCTGTGCATGTTTCCCAGGAAGTGACAATTCACATTATTCACAAGTGTTTTATGTCATATATACCAAGTTTAATTTGCAAAATTTGAATGGAAACATAGCAGTTGGCATGCTTTAACAATTTGACAATATTTTTTTATTCAATAAAATTATTTTGTTCAATTTTGTTCTTTTGAACACATGGGACGGAAACAGTGCTTTATTTGTCAATGTTTCATGCAATATTCCAATTTTTCACATGAGTTTCACACCATTAGCTACCAATCAAAACTTTGGAGTAATTAAGATTCGTTAATGTTTCTGAAAGAAGTCTCTTCTGCTCACCGAGGCTGCATTTATTTGATCAAAAATAGAGTAAAAATAGCGAAATATTATTATAATGTAAAACAGCTGTTTTCTGTGTGAATATCTGTTAAAATGTAATTTATTTCTGTGATGCGCAGCTGTATTTTCAGCATCATTACTCCAGTCTTCAGTGTCACATGATCTTCAGAAATCATAATAATATGCTGATTATTAGAAACATTTTTGATTATTATCAATGTTGAAAACAGTTGTGCTGCACAATATTTTTGTGGAAACTGATGCATTTTATTTTTCAGGATTCACAGATGAATAGAAAGTTCAAAAGAACAGCATTTATTTGAAATAGAACTCTACTGTAACATTATGAACTCTTCTGTGACTGTACTCAGTGTTTTGACCTCTGACCTCTGCAGGGCTGGTGTCGAGCGAGAAGGCGAGTGCGAGTTACCTGTTGAGTCGTCCAGGTGGAGGTCAAGCGGCTGTGATCGCCGTGGGCGGAGCTCCAGAATCACTGGACGCTCGACCGGGAGCCTTAACCCTTCAGCTGCTGCAGCGCAAGGGCTTCATTAAACTCGCCCTCAAACATGGGTGAGAGAGTGAGAGAGAGAGAGAGAGAGTGTGTGTGTGTGTGTGTGTGTGTTTCAGGGTCGGAAATTAACGGGGGCTGGTGGCAAAAATGGCACCAAAATGAACAAAAATGCCCCACAAATTCAAGATAAACAGGCAAAAATTGCTCCTGCACAAATAAACAATCGATTACAGCTGAAAATGAATGAAAAGTGTCTGTTCGCGGAACTACATTTTGATTCGCTCACTCTGCATCAGATTGCTTTTTACAGGGGTTTTTTTTTTTTTTGCAGCGTTGAGCCTTATAACCAATCACACACACACACGTCATGGACCGACATGTTTGTCTGTGAAGCCAGAGCCACAAAACGCAAAAAAAACTATTCTATTATATATTATATAGAGCGTGGCTGGTTCCTGTCTTCTCGTTTGGGGAGAACGAGCTCTTCGATCAGATGCAGAATCCCGCAGGCTCCGCCCTCCGCCGAGTGCAGGACCGCCTCCAGAGGATGATGGGCGTGGCTTTGCCTCTCTTTCACGCCAGAGGAGTTTTCCAGTACAGCTTCGGTCTGCTGCCCTACAGGAAACACATTCACACCGTGGGTACGAGACTCTCTAATGCATTCTCTGCATTCAGTTTAGCAGCCTTCTAAAATTATATATATATATTTTTTAAAGAAATTAATACTTTTATTCATCAAGGATGCATTAAATTGATCAAAAGTGACAGTAAAGACGTTTATAAAAAATTATATTTCAAATAAATGCTGTTCTTTTGAACTTTCTGTTCATCTGTGAATCCTGAAAAATAAAATGTATCACAGTTTCCACAAAAATATTGTGCAGCACAACTGTTTTCAACATTGATAATAATCAGAAATGTTTGTTGAGCAGCAAATCAGCATATTAGAATGATTTCTGAAGATCATGTGACACTGAAGACTGGAGTAATGATGCTGAAAATACAGCTGCGCATCACAGAAATACATTACAGTTTAACAGAGATTCACACAGAAAACAGCTGTTTTAGATTAGAATAATATTTCACTATTTTTACTGTATTTTTGATCAAATGCAGCCTTGCTGAGAATCTTTCAGAAACAGGACTGTTTTGTAGTTTTAAATGTATTGTAGACGTGATGTTCATTTCTTTAGGACCAAGAACATGTTGGTGTTATTTTATGTTCTGTTTTTATTAATAATTTGAATCAGTTTTTTATTTTTTCTGTTTTAATTTTAGTTGAAGTTTTACTAAATTAGTAATTTTAGTAATTGTTTTTTATATACGCTTATATAGTTTTTACTAATTATTATTTTAGTTTTAGTTATCGTAGTACATTAGGTTAAATTTTTGTCTTGGCAAAAGCTGAAATATAAAATTACAAATATAAAAAATACTATATATTTATTTTATTTTTCATTTGTATTTCAAGTAACAAAAGTATGTTTTTGTTTATGGTTTTCAGTCCAATAACAGCAGTGTTGTACCTGTGTGTCTGTAGTGGGGCGTCCCATTGCTGTCGCTCAGAATCCGTGTCCCAGTAAAGACGACATCGACGCTCTTCACACGCTCTACATGGAGGTGAATTACACACACTTTATAACCAGTCTTATTGTGTGTCGCTTTGTTTCCACACTCGACTCAGTGTTGTTCTGTGTTGCAGGCTCTGACGCAGGTGTTTGAAGAGAATAAAAAGAACTACGGCATCCCAGAGGACAAGCATCTCACCTTCATCTGAACTCTGAGCTGTGTGTGTTTACAGTGATAAACTATCAATGCGGAGGAACTCGAGTTACACTACTACAGAGAAAATAATAACGCTAACAATCTGTCACTGATTCAGATCGCTACTGTCATTTTGGCAGATTGTGTGTGAGTGTGTGTGTGTGTGTGTGTGAGAGTGAG
>NW_015628680.1:243622-259957 GCF_001515625.1 Sinocyclocheilus rhinocerous | reverse complement strand
GTGTGTGTGTGTGTGTGTGTGAGAGAGTGTGTGTGTGTGTGTGTGTGAGAGAGAGTGTGTGTGAGAGAGTGAGTGTGTGTGTGTGTGTGTGTTGCATATAATATTCTAGAATGACTTATATTCACTGCCATGTTATATAATTAAACAACATTAAAGCAAAGTGCCTATTTATTCGTTAATATAACACAACTTAAGGTTCCTACATATTAAGCGTCCTTCAACTAGAACATCCGGTAACGCTTTAGATTACAACCCGCAAAGAACTATGTAACTATACTGAATTTACGGTGTACGTTTCTGTAATTATAGTGTACTTATAAAGAAGGACAGTTCACCTCTGGGTCTCTCCCAAATGGAACGGACAGGGTGGGGGGGATCCACTGTATAGATAGAGCTATTCTCTAATGGAATTAGTGGGCTAACTGATATCAACCCAAACTGGGTCACATCAAGCCAGCTTCCTAACCCAACAGTCTCAACCGAGCGTTTGGATTGAAACAATTACCAGCGTGTTTTATATGTGTAGGCTATAAAAAAGTACACAGTGTATGTTTTTGCTTAATCGCTTGCAAATAAGATTGTTAGGTCATACATACCCCGTAATATTAGAATAGGTACCCCTTAGTTTCAAAATACTTACAGTAGAAATAATTTGTAATTTTACAGATTATTACTCCTTTATTCTCCAAACTTCGCATATTGTTACCTTATACCTACACGGAGGTACTGAATAGGTACACTGTAATTACAAAATAGTTACGCTGTAAATTCTGTTTACTTACGCAGTACATTGCGGGGTGTAATCTAAAGCGTTACCGAACATCCCATTCTGATATAACAATGTTATGCAAATAAAATAGCGATGCATTACTATAATTATTACTTTATTTTGTTACTGTACTAGAACACTTAATTGGCAGGTTGGAAGATATGCATTTACAATGTTTATTGACACTTTAAGCTCTTGAAGATCCAGTTGGTTAAGTGGGTTACTTGGCCTTCAATCAGGACTGATTTGGAAAAATGCAAAACAAATAAAATTGTGTTTTTTTTTAATAAGTGCATGTGTTTAATACTTATGTTTACATACGCACAGAACTACACTGCTTAGAAACGTCAAAAATTATATATTTTTATTTTCAAACAATCACAATGCGCTCCTTTGAACTAGTCGCTAGGTGGCAGTGTGAACTTGATTTCGTTTTATTTTGCTCACCGGTTCAAATGTAATATTGAGCCTGATATGATATAAGATTTGCTTTATACAACATTAGGAAGATCAGGCCCTTTCTTTCAGAACATGCAACACAACTCCTTGTTCAAGCTCTTGTTCTGTCCAGGCTGGACTATTGCAATGCTCTCTTGGCAGGTCTTCCAGCCACTTCTATCAAACCTCTACAATTAATCCAAAATGCCGCTGCAAGATTAATCTTTAATGAACCGAAAAGAACACGTCACACCTCTGTTCATCAATTTGCACTGGCTACCAGTAGCTGCTCGCATTAAATTCAAGGCATTAATGTTTGCCTACAAAACCACCACTGGCTCTGCACCCATTTACCTAAAGTCATTACTTCAGAGTTATTGTGTTCTGCAAGTGAACGGCGCATTATTGTTCATCTCAAAGAGGCACAAAATCACTTTCACGGACTTTTACATTAACTGTTCCCTCCTGGTGGAGTGACCTGCCCAACTCAATCCCAGCAGCTGAGTCCTTAACCATCTTCAAGAAACGACTAAAAACACATCTGTTCCACCTTTATTTGTCCCTCTAACTCTAGCACTCTCTATTCTAATTCTATTCTTTATAAAAATAAAAAAACGTGCCTCTTTTAGACTCGCACTCTATTTATTTACTAACTGCTTGTTTGTTTTTTTGTTTTTTTAAACTAACACTTGCTTCTCTAATCTTTTTGCATTCTATATGTTTTCTTTTTATTTATTATACAATTATATTTCTGACTTCTCATTAACAAAAGCAAAAAAAAAGGCCTCTAACGCTAGCTTGCGCTATTCTTTTTCTATTATATCTGTTTTCTTTTTATTTATTATACGATTAAAACAAAAAACGTGCTATGTGTACTGCGTTAAACTAACCGAGACTTGTTATAGCACTTGCGTATCATTGCTCTTTTGTTGATTTTGATTGCTTCCATTGTCCTTGTTTGTAAGTCGCTTTGGATAAAAGCATCTGCTAAATGACTAAATGTAAATATGAGTTAGCTGCAGTTTAATTTAGTTAAATCTAATGTCTGTGCTTCGGCTAATCTCTTAATTTACAAGTAAAATTAGTCAAAATTACGAATCGTACTAAAGCGAATGATGGTCTCATGAATATTAATTACGTCGAGCCGTCATTTATTGGCTGCGTCCGGCCGCGCAGCCTGATTAATATTCATGAGCCCCGCCCTTCGCCATAGTAGCGTTCAGTCGCAGGAGCGGAGGCGGAACTTCCGGGTGATGGAAAGTTGTCAACAGTTTCTCAGGAGGAGAATTAATCCGTAAATCTGAGTTCATTAGTGTCGCTTTAAAGAAAATCCAGCCAGAAACGCCGCGAGAGAAGCGAAGCCGGTGGAGTCTGTGTGATTTGTACATTATGACGGAGAATAAACAAACTTCTCGGGTGTGGATCATCAATCTCAGTCAGTCTCCGGGAATCTAACGGGGTTTTAATGTCTTGTTTTCAGTCTAACGGAATATTCTCTCTCCTCCAGGGGTTCGAGGTGTGGACGCAACATGTGAACCGAGTCTTTAGTGTGTGAAAGTTCACAAAATCTTGGGATTACAGACTGAACTTTAGGTTTAAATCGCATTTTTTGGGGTGTGGGGGGGCGGGCTCAGGTTCAATCCAGATCCAGAAATCTGTTCTGCACAGGTTTCCCTGATTGTGTTGGTTCTTCGAGATTGAACTGCTCTGAGTCCTGTCATCTGCTGACCTGCTGCGGGTGAATGTGCTGTAAGTAACGTTAAATGTCAGGTTTCGGGCTGCAGGGGTGTTATTGTGCAACATACGGGTATTTGCGTGTGGGATTCTGCTCTGAATCTGTGGAATCAAATCTGATTTGAATTCTAACCCTGATATCACACGTGCATCTCAGACACGTCTATTTGACATCTGCAAGACGTATTTTTTTAGAGCGTTTGTTCATCTGCGATACAACGTCTATAGGACGTTTCCTATCAGATGTCAAATAGACGTTTAGAAGATGTCCATAAGATGTTTATGATGTAAAACTGACATCTTAGAGACGTCTATCAGATGTTTGATGCTCTCCAGATGAAGAGATCTTTAACAGACGTCTTGCAGACGTACCTGTGCTCTCTGGGAATATGTATGGGTTTGGTTACATGCAAGTTTTACTTTAGAGTATAAGCATATTGTGAGTTTTGGTGTGCAGAATAATGAAGGTTCTGCAGTTGTAATTACTGGCAAGCATCTGATAGACGTCTTTTTTAGCTCTCGCACAAAATTGCTGAACCTTTCCACTTGCTCTAGTCTTAATTTGAAGTTAAATGCATGATCTGGTTTTAATTAGAATCAAATGAGCAATGCAAATTTCAATCTGTAAGTGTTTTTAGCTTTTGCACCGAATTGCTTTACTTTTTCTCCCGCTTCAGTTTTAATTTGAGGCTTAAAAGCATGATAATTTTTTCAAATCTGTAACATTTAGAGTTTAATTCTATTACGGGTTTCCTCTTAA
Organism: Sinocyclocheilus rhinocerous; assembly: GCF_001515625.1. Lineage (NCBI taxonomy): Eukaryota > Metazoa > Chordata > Actinopteri > Cypriniformes > Cyprinidae > Sinocyclocheilus > Sinocyclocheilus rhinocerous. The sequence continues at coordinate 256,256 of NW_015628680.1, read as the reverse complement.
AGTTGTTTGAGCTTTCTTGCTCTAGTTCTAATTGAAGTTAAATGCATGATTCACTTTTAATTTGAACCAAACGAGCGGTCAGGACTGTAACTCCGGGCATTGAGATTGAGTTTGACTCTTTGCAGATTCTTCTCTTAAAGTTGCTGAGATTCCCGTCAGCATTTGGGATTTTGCTACAGGGACGTCGACGGAAACAGAACTTCTTGTTTTTGTAGTTACCAAACTTGTCCTGCAGCCCTAAAATGATGTCCTGACACGTTCAGGCCTTGAGCTGCAGCGAGAAACCATGTAAATGCCCTAATTATGGTGCTTATTTCTTAACATCTCTCGGATTGGCGGTTTGATCTTGAGAGAATCAGATCTGCGCGTGCATGGCGATCAGGAGCCTCTGTATTGTGTCCTGAGCTGTGAACGCACATACTGTACGACTGCCAGAGGAAATAGCCTTCAGAGCCGAGCCTTGCGCAACCGCTGGGCAGAGAAACTGCTCTTGTTACTGTACTGGCTGCAGTTACACTCGAAAGAAAGAGGACCGAGCCAAGTGCAATGGAATAAATTTGTTTAAGTTTTAGGCTTTGATTTTACCTGCTGAGGACAGAGAATATGATTGATCTGATCCAGATTGACCCGAGAGACTGAGTCTCGCTTTCAAATGGTTAGGGCATTCGTTTCTTAAAGCTTTTTGCTGTTTGGTTTCTACTGCAATATAATGAACAAAGATCGAGTTTGGAGCGCCCAGGGATAAAGTCAACCCGCTCGCACACACTCGGTCCAGAATGAGTGGCGGAAAGAAACGAAGCGGTTTTCAAATCACCAGCGTCACGTCGGACTACAATCAGGGTTCTGGAGAAAACCATCTGGAGGAGCTCCTCAGCCCTGGAACTCAAAGAGCCACGCCCCCTTCTGCCAGAAACCCCGCCCATGGGAGGAGCCCCAGAAGCCAGACCGCATCGCCCACTCAAATCCTATCCAATGGGCTGTCCCTGCGCCAAAACCCCGCCCTCCAGACGCAACAGAGCTGCAGTCAGCCGACCACGCCCGTCACGGCTAGGAAGCAAAGCTCGCTGGATGCCGCCGGGGCGCCGCGTTTCCGCGTCGTGCGTTTGGATCAAGGACCGGGCGAGCCGTATAAACGTGGCCGTTGGACGTGTGTGGATGTGATGGAGAGGGAAGCCGAGGAGCGTGGGCTCCGCCGCGTGATTGACAGCATGAGACACGCCCATTCGCTGGAGTCCTTAGAGACGGTCGGGCTGGGCGGAGCCGAAGGAGCGGTGGGCGGAGCCAGACTCAAACCGTTGGACGTGCATTCAGGTCACTTGGTACACTCACAGGGCACCACCCACCTGCTGACCCAATGCCGGATAGACTCCGCCCACAGCGGCCCGCCCTCACCCACACACCACACGCAGCCAATCACGTCACCGAACACGCCCCGGATACGCAACACACCCGCCCCTCTGCGGCTCGACATGGACGCCGTCGGAAAGGTGAGCAGTCGCACACTCGTCTGATGCATTCATCCATTTCTTACTCAAAGTCTTGCGTGCATTTTCTCTTCGTAGCTTCGGACCACCCGCTCTCAGCCGGTGTCACCCAGACCGCACCTGGGTCGGGACAGTCCCTTCCATCCCGCGCTCACGCCCATCCAGACGCCATCCGCCCTCGCGCTGGCGCAGTCCATGTTTGGAATGGGACGAGCGTTTGAGTTCGTGGGAGACGACGGGTGAGACGAGTCTTGCGAGTCATGCTTTGGTTCTGTATGTCGCTGTGAACTAGCAAGAACGACAACTATAACGATAACTGTGCGTTTTAATAATTATTATAAAACGGAGAGTTCCGGTCCTTGATTCTGATTGGCTGAGCTGCGTTCAAAGCTGTAACATACACCTTTGTTTATGTTTGTGTGTTGCTCGGCAACCACTTTGTTGCAACCACAACTGTTTCTGAGGAGCTACATTGTTTGGTGGAAGAATACTGTTTTTATTAATATCATTACACTTTATTTGCTCTGTTTTATTTTGTGAAACCTTACTACGTATATGGAATAACCGTAGTAAAGCAATAATCCCCGTGAAGCCGTGGTTTACAGTGAATTTATAACAGAATGTTATAAATTCACTGTAAACCACGTATTCTTGGGGCTTATTGCTTTATTCTAACTCTAAGAATGGTGTGGACGCTAATATAGTTATCGTTATAGTTATCTTTATAGGTGTGGTGTGGATGGTAATATAGTTTTCATTATAGTTCAAGTCAGGTCACCTTTATTTGTATAGCGCTTTATACAATACTGATTGTGTCAAAGCAGCTTTATGGTGTTAAACAGGAAAAACGTGTGCTAATATATATTAATAACACATTTTACTAAAGATGAATAAACACTATAACAAATGTTCAGTTAATTCATTAACTAAAGATCGTTACTGTGCAGCATTACCATTTTATTTCAAATAGTCCGTCAACTGAATGCATGTCACATTAGATGCTTGAAGCGTCATAGATTATATTAATAGTGAATGTGTTTTGTTCTTATCGTCCTGCTGTGCATCAACCGTTACCTGTTCCTGATTTGAGGTTTATAGTGCCGTTTTTTTCAGACCCAGAACCATGTTTTGTTTGAAGGAAACTTGTGGATTAAACACTGGCTCAGCAGCAGCAGCGTGACGGTGGTTAAATCTGACTCTGTCTCACACATAAGCCAGTTGTTGCTCTTCTATATTTAGGTGTGAGTTGAGTGCACTTGTATTTTTAGAGAGTTGAGTGGTTGGAAAGGTGATGCTCTCGGTTTCTCGAGGCCGTGATGAGTGTTTTCACACCGCAGTGCTTACTGTCACAGACCCGGAGGAAATACCTCCGTCACACAACACACACCACTGCTTGGAGTCCTGAAACACACTCAACACGCGCGCATGAGCGCAGATGCAGATATGTTTTGCAGGTGAACCGCGTGTTTCTTGCGGTGTGTTGGCTGGAAGGCTGGAGTGTGTACTTGTGTAAAGCATGTTTCTGGCCTTCATGTTTATTTTCCCCTTCATTCTGTCGCTCTCTCTCAGCTTAAAGCTGCATTAGTGCAGGAATAGAGGCGTCATTGATGAAGGAGGAGAGTTAGAGAGAAAGTAGAACAGCAGAGAAAAACTGAGAGGTGGAGAAGTGTGTGTGATTGTGATCTTCAAGTGTGTTTCAAACTGTCGTATCATGCTGATGTGGTTTCGTGACTCACAGATCAGATGGCTGATCACACACACACTCACACACACACACACACACACACACACATATGTACACACACACTCACACAGATACACACTCACTTACACACACTCACACAGATACACACTCACTTACACACACTCACACAGATACACACTCACTTACACACACTCACACAGATACACACTCACTTACACACACTCACACAGATACACACTCACTTACACACACTCACACAGATACACACTCACTTACACACACTCACACAGATACACACTCACTTACACACACTCACACAGATACACACTCACTTACACACACTCACACAGATACACACTCACTTACACACACTCACACAGATACACACTCACTTACACACACTCACACAGATACACACTCACTTACACACACTCACACAGATACACACTCACTTACACACACTCACACAGATACACACTCACTTACACACACTCACACAGATACACACTCACTTACACACACTCACACAGATACACACTCACTTACACACACTCACACAGATACACACTCACTTACACACACTCACACAGATACACACTCACTTACACACACTCACACAGATACACACTCACTTACACACACTCACACAGATACACACTCACTTACACACACTCACACAGATACACACTCACTTACACACACTCACACAGATACACACTCACTTACACACACTCACACAGATACACACTCACTTACACACACTCACACAGATACACACTCACTTACACACACTCACACAGATACACACTCACTTACACACACTCACACAGATACACACTCACTTACACACACTCACACAGATACACACTCACTTACACACACTCACACAGATACACACTCACTTACACACACTCACACAGATACACACTCACTTACACACACTCACACAGATACACACTCACTTACACACACTCACACAGATACACACTCACTTACACACACTCACACAGATACACACTCACTTACACACACTCACACAGATACACACTCACTTACACACACTCACACAGATACACACTCACTTACACACACTCACACAGATACACACTCACTTACACACACTCACACAGATACACACTCACTTACACACACTCACACAGATACACACTCACTTACACACACTCACACAGATACACACTCACTTACACACACTCACACAGATACACACTCACTTACACACACTCACACAGATACACACTCACTTACACACACTCACACAGATACACACTCACTTACACACACTCACACAGATACACACTCACTTACACACACTCACACAGATACACACTCACTTACACACACTCACACAGATACACACTCACTTACACACACTCACACAGATACACACTCACTCACAGATACACACACACACAGACACACACACACACACACACAGCCGGGCGTCTGGTTTCTGTTGTTTAGTGATTTGGTGAAATGAGAGATTCTAGAGCAGATCAGATATGAGGATCTGCGGTGGTGTGCCGTCCCTCGGCTGATATGTGATTCTACAATCAATGTTTACTTTATTTCCCGTGTTCTAGTTCACATACACCACACATCGTGTTTCGTAGCGCTCTGCTGATGGAAAACAGCGTGCATTCGACAGCATGTCAGTACTGCGTGAATCTCACACCAGCACACCAGAAATTATAAGATGAAAATAAATTATATTTTGCATAAATATCAACATTTTTTAGGAGTGTTAAAAGAACAGTTCACCCAAAAATTATCATGCTTTTGAATCAAAAATGTTGTTCAAAGACTTGTATGACGTTCTTTCTTCTGTGGAACACAAAAGAAGATATTTTGAGAAATGCCTCAGTGTCTTATGTCCATGTAATGAAAGTCAGTGGAGTCCAAAGTTGTTTTCTTCCCAACGTTCTTCAGAATATCTTCTTTTGTGCTCAATAGAAGAAACAAACACATTCAGGTTTGGAACAACTTGAAGCATATGACGGTAGCCATGGACTTCCATAGTATGGGAAAAATATTATGGAAGTCAATGGCTACCGTCAAATGTTTGTTGACCAACGTTCTTCAAAATGACTTTTTGTGTGTGTGTGTGTGTGTGTACCTGTTTTGTGTGAGAGTGTGTGTGTGTGTGTGAGTGTGAGTGTGTGTGTGTGTGTGTGTGAGTGAGTGTGTGTGTGTGTGTGTGTGAGTGTGAGTGTGTGTGTGTGTGTGTTCAGCAGATAAATGAAAGTAACATGTTTGAATGATAAATGGTGACAGAATTATCATTTCTTTAAGATTATTTGTTTGAATTGCATCATTTATTATTTACATTATGAATTATGTTGTTTATTTATGACTTCAGATAAGTAACATCCAATGTATAAGTTGCATTTTATTATTACATTCAGAAATAACGCAAAAATACCGCTAAATAAAATGAAAAGTTTATAAAAACATCATTCATCTTGTGTTTCAGTTCCCTTCACAACAAATCCTTTACAATTAATGGTATTCAAAACAGAAAACGAACATAATTTGGCAAACTACATTTATTCTGAATGCCAAGTCTAAACAAATTGATTTAAAGCGAAACTCGTTTAGGTTTGGCGTTTTGTAATGAATGCCACTTTGATTTATATTTGTTTTATATCGTGTTCTGTTCTCAATACTGATTTTAAAAGGATTTGCTGTGTGTTTGTGTGTGTAAATAAACTTACATTTATCACATTCAGTGCCGATACAAATGTGTTTAGCGTGCTTGATGTTAATTGCATTATATAAATCGCTTCGATAATAAAAACCTCTGACTTATGTATTCCGGTAACTTCGGTGTGTGTTTGTGTGTGATATCAGATGAAGTGGGCGGAGTGTGGAATGCTGGGATCTGTGTGGGCGGGCACAGAATCCCAGCGCGAGCCGTGATTGGCTGCGGCGGACAGTGGGCGGGGAACTGAATCAAAGAGTGCAGTGTTGATGTGTGTGTTTGACTCTGCATGTTTACGCATGTTCTGTGTGTCACACGGGAACACACACACACTTACAGTACACACACATCCCGAGGCAGGAGAACAGTCGTGCGGTCCCATAGAGATCTGGAGATCTCAGACCGGTGCACTTTCACCCCAGATTACACTAATCCATCCGCTGCTGCTGGGATTTCGCAGGGATCGGCCAGTTTTGAGGGATTACAGCACAACGGGGCGTTCAGAGGCGGACGGTCGTCTCGTGATGAAGGAGCGTCACTGAGGCCTCACCGAGATCACACACTGAACTTCAGGACGCTTGTAACGTGACGACTGCATTTTTTAGTGAAATGTAACTCTTTTCATGTAAATGTAACTCTGTCTTGACACTGCAGTGCATCCGGTTCAAATGACCTTCCATTTTTTATGTTTTCAGTTTTTATTTTTAATTAAGTTTAATTTTTAGTCGTTTTATGTGCTTTTGTGTTTTTTTTTTTTATATAGCTACTAACTTTATTTATTTTCCAGTTAGTAATTAAACTTATTTCAGTTAGTTGCCAAGGCAACATTTCTAATTTTCATTTAACGTTCTTCATCTAACATTTATATTTTATATAATTTCAGCTTTATTTCAATTAACAAAAAAGTTTTGTTAATTTTAGTTAATGATGATAAACCTGAATGCATCGCTATGTTTTCAACTCTGTTTTAATTTTATTTAATGCATGAAATTTAAGCACCGCCCTGATTTTTTAAATATTAATATTTAGATTTAATTTATTTGTATTCAGTTTTTATTTATTTCCAGTTAGTAATTTTAGTGCTTAAACTTATTTTAGTTAGTTGACAAGACTAAGTTTAAAAATAAGTGCATTACCGTTCTGTACATTACTGTTTTTTATTTTTATTTTAGTTTTATTACTTGTATGTAGTTTGACATTTAATAGTCAAACAGATTTTTTATTTATTTATTTTTTACATCACTATTTAAATTTTAATTGATTTATTTTGAGGTTTAGGTGCAGTAATTAATTTTAGCTTCGACAATTTATTTCAGTTATTTGCCAAGGCAACATTTCTAATTCTATTTCTCTATTTCTTCTTCTATTTCTTATTTCATCTGGTTTAAGTTTTTCCATCTAATATTTATATTTAATATACTTTCAGCTTTATTTCAATTAACAAAAATGTTTTAATAGTTTTATCTTTAGTTAATAATAATAACCGTATGATTTTAACTAATATTGTTTGACTACTTGAATGTAGTATGCAGTTTAATGCGCCACCCTTATTGAGATTTTTATATTTTTTTGCCAGGTTAATGCTTTTTAATAGTTGTATAGTCTAAAAGATACTGCTCACTTAAATAGCTTCAGTGTAGGTAGTTACTATTTGTTAGTAGCTTGTAGTGTAGTTAACAACTTTTCTGAATTGCGTGCACGATTGAGCTTCCTTTCCATGTGTGTTGTTTTGACCTGCTGATTATCCACCATGTTTGTCAACGTACGAAAGATGGTGTCTATTTTTGAAAGCAAAAAGCAGCCTCGTCCGTTGTCACTCCCTCCATGTGAACAAACACAAAGAGAGAATGAGAATACAACCCAGACCGGAGCTTCACCTGCCTCTGAGCCACACCCCTCCTCGCCGAGCCCCGCCCCTTCATCTGTGAGGCCACGCCTCCACGCAGGAGAACGAGTGAGAGACACCGGTGGAGTTCGAAGGGTTCGGGATTCCTGGCCAATGGGGAAGCTCGATTACTACTCGAAGGCTGGTCGCTTGGCGGTTTCCATGGAAACCAAAGAGCCAATCAGCAGCAAGCGCTCGCCACATCAAACAACGTCCAAAAACACACTTTCTGTCCTCAGAACGCCGTCCATCCCAGAACGAGACCGAATGTGTTCATCCAAACCCACCCTCAGCTCAAAGACGCCCTCCTGCACAGAAACACATAAAGCGCCACCTGCTGGTCAGACTCAAACACAGAGCTCAGAAAATAATCTCAGATCGTCCTGCATGCCCAGCTCCGGTCGTGTTCGCGATCAGAAGTGTCAGAATCCTGTTTGGAGCCCATTGACTTCCTCTGTGAAAGTGGAAAGGGGTGGGGCTTATACTCACAAACAGAGGCCCCGCCCCTCTGACTCCACCCTCCTTTCCCTTCTGCTGTTCTTCCACAGGTAACTGGGTCAGTTTGGGATCACGTCGGTCTGTGTGTAACTGTGTTAGTTGAGGTTTATGATGTATTTGTGGTTGTGGACACTGAGAGCGTCTCATCAGGGTTTCTGTTATGAGAACCATGTGCTGCCCAGTGCATTCAGAACAACAGCATCAGTGTTGCACACATACAGCCGGTCCTCATGAAGACCTGTGTGTGCTGTACTGCTGTTTAAGTCAAGTAGCACGGTTACTAGAGCTAAGCAGATTAAAGAAAGCACTGCAGCGTTTGTGCTACAGACATGAATGATTCTTCAAATCATGTGTGTTGTTGAGCAGAGTGTGCTGTTACTGTGCTTAAGTGATCAGACGCACCATTTTCACTTGCTAGACGAGAAAACAATCGAAGAAATATCGCAGTTGCAAACTGAACGAGGAACCCACCCAAGAAACGGTCTGATAAGTGCCTAGAAGCAGCCTAGCAACCACTTAGAAATAGCATAGCAACTCCCTTGAAACGACCTATAAATCGCTTAGCTAGATACAGCCAAGAAACCACCTAGAAAAAACCTAGAGACAGCACAAAAACTACCTAGTAACAGCTTAGAAGCTACCTAGTAACAGCATAGCAGCTTCCTAGAAATAGCTGAGAAACTGCTTATAAACCACCTATAAACTGTCGGCGCCGACATACAGCGCCATTGCACTACGGGCGTCCCGAGTTCGAATCCCGACTTGAGGACCGTTCCCGCTCCACTACCTCTCTCCCACTTCACTTCCTGTCATCTCTGATCTGTCCTGTCATAATAAAGGCGAAAATACCAAAAAAAGAAATCTTTAAAAAAGAAACCACCTAAAAACAGCCTAGCAACCACCTAGAAACAGCATAGTAACTGCCTAGAAATTGTCTAGAAACTACTTGGAAACAGCATAGCAACGACTTTGAAACATCCTATAAACCACAATTAAATGGCCTAGAAACAGCCTAGCAACCACCTAGAAACAGCATAGCAACTGCCTAGAAATAGTCTACAAACTACCTAGAAACAGCATAGCAACGACTTTGAAACACCCTATAAACCACCATTAAATGGCCTAGAAACAGCCTAGCAACCACCTAGAAACAGCATAGCAACCACCTAGAAATAGTCTAGAAACTACCTAGAAATGGTCTAGAAACTACCTAGAAACAGCATAGCAACCACCTAGAAACAGCCTAGCAACCACCTAGAAACAGCCTAGCAACCGCCTAGAAATAGTCTAGAAACTACCTAGAAACAGCATAGCAATGACTTTGAAACACCCTATAAACCACCATTAAATGGCCTAGAAACAGCCTAGCAACCACCTAGAAACAGCATAGCAACCACCTAGAAATAGTCTAGAAACTACCTAGAAATGGTCTAGAAACTACCTAGAAACAGCATAGCAACCACCTAGAAACAGCCTAGCAACCACCTAGAAACAGCCTAGCAACCGCCTAGAAACAGCTTAGCAACCACCTAGTAACTGCCTAGAAATTATATAGAAAAAGTAAATAAACTGCTTAGAAACAACCTATAAAAAGCCTGGTAACTGGCCAAAAACTACCTAGTAACAGCTTAAGGCCAAAGTATACTTCGGTCTTTACTTGTACGCGAGGGTTTGTGTACAGTGCGAGTGACACAAATTTTGCCACCAGAATAGTATGTGCACTGTCCGATTTTTGTAACCGCATACTTTATATGCATATATATATACACACATGCGCATTTACTTGGTTTTGCACTAATCTGTTGTTCCACAAGGTGGCAGCACAGTAGACAACGAAACTAAAGAGACAGAACAACAACAACAAAACAGCGGAGAGCCGCAACTTTAGTTTAAAAGAGTACAAAGATACTTTTCAAAAGTTTCAGTTGATCGAGTAAATTGTCGGTTTGTGTGGAAAAACCCCTGCATTTGATGATCAAGATGATTAATAAAAGATCATTTCTGTTCATTTCTATTACAGCGGAACTAACAGCAGCATGATCGCCATCGACAACAAGATAGAGCAAGCCATGGTGAGATCTCACAATCATAATAATATTCATAGAAAATACAGATATCGTCTTTGTCTAGCCAAACTTTATTGTGTGTACTCTAAAATATTTTGATATATTTGAAGGCGTTTTATTAATGTGACTGCTGTAATGTGTTGCGTGTATTCAGAATATAATGTGCAGCTTAAGCAGTAGATCATGGCGCTCGCGACACCAGGGTCACGGGTTCGATCCCCAGTGAATGCATGCGCTGATGAGATGTAAATGTGTGTCTGCAGGACCTGGTGAAGTCTCACCTGATGCTGGCGGTTCGAGAGGAGGTGGAGGTGATGAGAGAGCAGATCAAAGAGCTGTCGGAGAGAAACGCTGAGCTGGAGAAAGAAAACTACATCCTGCGAGCGCTCCGGGACAGAGACTGAGCCAAGTGCATCATGGGAGATGTAGTTCAGTGAGAAAAGAGACGGAACGGTTGAGCAGTATTGACCGATTAGTGCCTTAAACCGCAGTAATGACTGATAGCGCTGCTCACATGCTCTAATTAAGAGATCATTCTTTAATGATGATTTTTATGACGCTCTAAACAGTGCCTATTTATTACTGTCAGTGTGTGTGTGTGTGTGTTAGTTTGAAAGCACTGCTCACAACTAGCTTAATAAGTCTCTTTATGTTGCCATGGTTAAAACCAGCACTGGTTGAAATTTAGTTGAGTTAACTCACTCTCCCTCTCTGATAGTTGAATAATGATTGATCTGTAATGCATTACACATCAATGACTGCTCTAATAAATAACTCTCACTACGCCGGCTGTGTGCTGAATTCACTGTAGAAATAATACTAAGTTCTAAGTTCTCGGTGAATATGTTTGAATTAAGTTGAGGTTAGTTTTGACCGGAAACCACGGAAGCGGTTTCCGCTAAAAAATACAAAAGGTCATCTTGACTTTTTATCTCACAATTCAGACTTTTTTCTCGCAGTTCAGAGTTTATATTACACAACTGCGAGTTTACATAAAGTTTATTTAAATTTTTTTTAAAAAGTCAGAATTTTGAGATGTTACAATTCTGAGAAGAAAAGAATTGTGAGATAAAAAGACGCAATTAACTTTATTTTATTTTTTTATTCTGTGGCGGGGGAAAAAAAACAGAATTGGCAGATATAAAGAATTCAAGAAATTCTGAGAAAAATGTCAGATTGCGTGATTTAAACTTGGAATTGCGAAAAAAACGAAGAATTCAGATTTTATAACTCAGAATTCTGAGAATTTTGCGAAAAAAGTCCGTTGTGAAATAAAAAGTCACAATTACCTTTTTTATTTTTTATTTTGTGGTGGAAAAAAATTGTGGAAAAAAAAAACGGAATTGAATTCGAGAAACTCAGAAATCTGAGGAAAAAAAATCGGAATTGCGTGATTTAAACTTGGAATTGCGGGAAAAAAACTAAGAATCCAGGTTTTATAACTCAGAATTCTGTGAATTTTGCGGAAAAAAAAAGTCAGTTGTGAAATAAAAAGTCACAATTACCTTTTTTATTTTTTATTCTGTGGCGGAAAAATTTGCGAAAAAATAACTGAATTTCAAAAATAAAACTCAGAATTCTGAGGAAAAAATTTCAGAATTGTGAGAAAAGGAGTCAAAGCAGCTTTACAGTGTTAAAAATTCAGAATTCTAAATTTATATATTTTTTAATCTTTATATCTTGCAATCCTGAGTTTTAAAAAAAAAGTCAGAATTGTGAGATAAAAACACAGTTACCTTTTTTATTGTTTTTATTCTGTGGTGGGAACGGGCTTCCATAGCAAAACAGCTTTTCACATAATAGACAAATGTTTCTTTCACTATTACTGTAATATATGGTGACTCTCACTCTTACCGCTCACTCACATATGCGTCTTCCTCCTTTTCTCCACTTTGTGTGTGAATATTTAAATAAATATGTTCATATCGTCGTGTTGAGTTCTATGTGAAACGCGATCAGCACGCACTGCGCATGCGCCTCAACGTCACCTCCACCCGGAAGTTCGCCAGCGAGCGGCAGAGATGGCGGGAGTTTGAAATAAATGTAATTTCTCTCAAATTAAGATATTTTCTGGATTTGTTCCCGTATATCTTGCCGTAACGCAATGTTTGTATTTAGCGCAACAGCTGAAGTCATATTTTGAAATTAAAGGTGAGTTTAAAGTATGTTTTTAATATATAATAACGAGATTATTGCAATAGTGAGATTATAATGAGTTAACGTCATTTAAAAACTTTACACATCTGATCATGCGAATTGCAAAGTGTCAGTAAAGTT
>NW_015628680.1:243103-243592 GCF_001515625.1 Sinocyclocheilus rhinocerous | reverse complement strand
CTACCAGTCAACAGTTTTTGAACAGTAAGATTTTTAATGTGTTTTAAAGAAGTCTTTTCTGTTCACCAAGCCTGCATTTATTTGAGCAGCAAATCAGCATATTAGAATGATTTCTGAAGATCATGTCTCACTGATGACTGAAAACTTATATATATATATTATGTATCACTGTGTGTCAGATTGATGATGTCATCAGAACCTCAGGTCCGTGCGGCTCCTGAACCTCTGCGGCTGGATCCGGTCCGGACCACAGAACTGGTCTGCTCTGATCTGGACCTGTCCGTCACTCTCACCCCTGAACGACCAGCAGGACGATGCCGTCGACAGGTTCGGTCCTTAAAATATCATTCAGGAAGGATTAAAGGCACAGTATGTAATTTTCGCCGCTAGAGGGCGCGTATTCAAAACAAACAAATAGACAAAGGCGTAGTTTGATGACGGCGTGACTGAGTGTGGAATCATGGGAGTTGTGGTCTTCATCCCCACAGC
>NW_015628680.1:242377-242830 GCF_001515625.1 Sinocyclocheilus rhinocerous | reverse complement strand
AGCATCTGCTGTGTGCAAACATCTGATAGACGTCTCTAAGATGTCAGTTTTACATCATAAACATCTTAAAGACATCTTCTAAACGTCTATTTGACATCTGATAGGAAACGTCCTATAGACGTATAGCAGATGAGCAAACACTCTAAAAGATACGTCTTGCAGATGTCAAATAGACGTCTCTGTGATGGACGAGTGCTGTCAGGGTTTGCTGTGGTATCGAAAATTGTAAAATTGAATTGGTATCTAAAATTTTGGTGTTAGATTAGCTTATCTATTAGAGTAAAAGATAACAGGGCAAGTAAAAATTTGAATCAGTGGCCCGGCTGTAAATACAGCAGAGATGTGTCTGAACAGCTCCAAATAAACCGGTTTTACTGCTGTTTAAGACTAATTCTGTGTGTCCACTAGATCAGTGGTTCTCAAACTTTTTACAGCGGCGTACCCCCCCCCCAG
>NW_015628680.1:242020-242310 GCF_001515625.1 Sinocyclocheilus rhinocerous | reverse complement strand
TTTCATTTCATTCACATGTGTTTCATAAACGCATAATCCTTTCTGGATTACAATCCGCCGTCAAAATGATACGTTTAATTATTCCGGCTGCTGTGAGAAAAGGCTATAAACGATCCGCCTGCTGCAGGATCCTCACATGTGATAGTTAGCCTAGTAGCCGGGATAACTTCTTTATGTTTACACACGTGACGTAATGACGCAGCGGCATGCTCGAATTTCCCGCGAAAACCTAACCCTACCACTCAAATTAGAAAACATTATTATAAGCTAACCGCTGTGAATCGGGCTAA
>NW_015628680.1:226578-242010 GCF_001515625.1 Sinocyclocheilus rhinocerous | reverse complement strand
TAAAATTGAATTGGTATATTATAAGCTAACCGTAGATTAGCTTATCTATTAGAGTAAAAGATAACAGGGCAAGTAAAAATTTGAATCAGTGGCCCGGCTGTAAATACAGCAGAGATGTGTCTGAACAGCTCCAAATAAACCGGTTTTACTGCTGTTTAAGACTAATTCTGTGTGTCCACTAGATCAGTGGTTCTCAAACTTTTTACAGCGGCGTACCCCCCCCCAGGGCATTTAACATTCTTCTGCGTACCCCCTCTCTTCCACTTAGACCGCAGTCACACCTTTTCTATTAAAGGACAATATTTGCCCCCTTAAATTGATTTACAGGTGCATTTTTACCTTTATAGAGGCAAATATTTTCTACCATTATTAATTGTATGTCATGTTTTATGTCATATTCTTAACATTCCATTAAGTGTGTTATTAATATAATAAATAAAGCAATAAAAAAAAATGATGGCAAATCGAAGCGATAGCTGTAGATTTAAAAATAAAACCGGCAATAGGTTATCTTAATGAGCCAGGCGTCTAGTCATTCATTCATTCATTCTGTAACGAAGCAAAATGCTGTAGTTATGAATGTGTTATTAATCACTGACTCTCCGAATCGTTCAAAGCCGCAGATTCGTTCACTAATGAAACACCGCTGTATTTGCTTGGAGACGCACACCAGATGATACCGAGTCCGTTGGAACTATTATTTTGTCGCAAAAGATGAGGTAAGATTGGATATTTAACCGTTCCTGTTCTTACATTAGAAGCGGCATTTTATACATGTTCGGTTTTAATGTTACTTTAAGTTGGGGTAGAATTAAATGAATGCCAAAACTCAGAATTTTTTTCACGTACCCCCAGGGGAACGCGTACCCCAGTTTGAGAACCACTGCACTAGATGATGCTGTGGGGTTTGAGTTTACAGTTGCTTTAGGAAATTCTTGAAACTGTTATTTTAATTTATATATTAAAACTGTCACCGTCAACCTGTGGGACGCTTGGCGCTCTTTTAATTTGTTGTCCTTTTTCTCTATCAAATCTTTAAGTAATCAGCTTTATTTATCAGCTGAAATTATATATCATTTGAAAGCTTAGAAGCCCAAGATTCATCCTGTGAAAACCATTTTGAAATCGGACATTGCGTTACCATAGAAACGGTACTTTAAAATCTTTTGTCAGTCTCCTCCCCCTTAGTGGGCGGTGTCAAGTGTCATATTACAAAACGCATTACCGTCTTTTACAATCAAACCTTTTTATAATCTTGACATAAAACATATCATTGGAAAGGTTGGAGTCTCAGGATTCCATATTTGGTGGTTATTTTGAGATAGAAGTAATATTGACAGAGAAATCTAGACATTTGTGACAGAAAAATGCATTAAAAAAATTCAAAGGAGTTCGGATGGCACCCGGTGGCTGTTTGTGGTATAACACCCTAAATAAAATCTCACAGGAACCTCAATTTTTTTCATATCAACTTCAAATTTGGAACATAACTTATTTAGACATAAGGCTTTACTTTTTTTGTTTGTTTTTTTAGCAATTTTAGAGTAAAACCTGTAATGTAAAATATTTATTTTATATAAAATACGATAAAAATTTTACAGTGCATTTTCTTTACAGTAAATTGAAACTTCTATAACTTTTTGATATTTAAATTTTTTTTTAATGCAATAATCTGCTGACTGTCGTCTTTAAAAAGAGACCAACCTTTCCTCTGTATTCCGAAGTGTTCATGAATTATAACAGAAGAAAAACATCCAAAATGCACATTGAAGTGTTTATTTTATTGCACTTTATCAGTTTGCGTCTGTAGATATATTAAGTCAAAACTGTGAGATATTAACTCAGAAGCTTTTTCTCCCAGGGAGTGCGTGAACTGATCAGATTGCCTACCTTGAATGCAATGCAAGTCGCTTTTGTGTCTGTCAAATGCCTGAATGTGAATGTCTTTGTACCTGTGTGTGTTTCAGGTGTGTTTTAGTGTGAGTCCGCAGCGCAGCGGTCATTCGGAGCAGGAGCTCATCCCAGAACCCAGAAACCATCAACCCACAGCCAAAGACGAGCACGGTAGAACAAACAGAGTCTTAAATTCATAACCTCATCATGGCATTAAATGTTGCATGAACAGTGTTTTTGTTTTGTCTTTCAATACAAATATGTTTAATCAAATGTTTGATTTTGTCAGTATTTTTTCCCTGAAGAAAGATAAACATGTATATTGATATATTGAAAAACAAAATATGAAATGTCATGGATGTATATTTACAGAGTAATGCACTGACAATTTTCGCCTGAGATTTGGAGCCAGATTACAGGGGGTTAAAAATGAGTTCAGAAAGATGGCAGCATCATGATGTTATTTTCACACAGAGATTGGTAGCTCTATTAGTAAAATCTGTTGACTTCAGCAATCTGTGTTGCATTATACGCCAATGGTGACCAATCAAAAATGGGGAAAAAGCACTTTTCAAGTTTTTTCTCCAAAGTTTGCATGCATGTAACTCAAGAAGTGTTAAAGATCTCTTAATGCACTTTTAGATTTTGGGTTTTAACAAACTTTCCTTTTGGCTTCTTCATTTTTAAGGCCCTGTATGGTTCGGTTCCAGAGATACTGGGATCTAAATATGGCTCCAGGAGTAAATTGTTCAATTGTACACATGCTCAAAAATCAAACGTGGGTCACTTTGCGTTCAGCTGATACTTTAAAAATGAAGAAGCCAAAAGGAAAGTTTATTAAAACCCAAAATCCAAAAGTGCATTAAGAGATCTTTAACACTTCTTGAGTTACATGCATGCAAACTTTGGAGAAAAAACTTGAAAAGTGCTTTTTCCCCATTTTTGATTGGTCACCATTGGCGTATAATGCAACACAGATTGCTGAAGTCAACAGATTTTACTTGTTTGTTACTCAGGTCATGGGTTAGAGAACGCGAGGGTTTGGGTGAGGGGCGGAGAGCCGCTGACGGAGGGGGCGGAGCTAAACAGCACCCTGGCGCTGGGGGCGGAGCTTCAGGAAGTGGAGAATCAGGTGTTTGATCCTGAGAAAGCCGTGAGAGTGAAATTACAGAGTTCAAGCCTCACAAAGAACCACATCAGCAGCAAAGCAGCAGAGGGTGAGACATTAATGACATTAATCAGTCATAATTAATAATAAAAAATGAATGAGTCATTTTGTGCTCTCTTTGCCTCGTTTTCTACAGGCCTGAATTTCCCTCGCTCTCAGCTCCTGTACCGGGCCTTAGTCAGCGTCAGCCAATCACGCGAGCAGCTCATCAGCCAGGCCCTGCAGGATAGGCCGGCGCTGGCCCCGCCCACCGCCACACTGACCAATAAGGTCAGAGTTGTGTCTGTGTCATGTTAACAGCAGTGTTTTACGTTATTAATATGATGTTTCCAGCTGCTGCAGTGTTTAATGGAGCAATAAGCCACGAGATGGATTTTAAAATCTGAGAAATAACTCAAAGCAAAGTAAACTAAAGATGCCAATCTTTAGTTAATAATTACATTTATGATTATTAATAGTTAGAATAAGCAATTCTTACACACACACACCATGGTACTGATTGCTTCTTTACCATAGTGTTTACACAATACTGTGGAATACTTTTTATTCATTCATATATATATATATATTTATTTATTTTTTTACATTTCTCCATACACCCACATATATATTTATATAGTATATATTTTAGTTATTAATTAATTAATTTATATATTTCTCTCTCTCGCTCTCTCTCTCTCTCTCTCTCTATATATATATATATATATATATATTCATATAATATATTGTATATTTTTATTTCTCCCTCTCTCTATATATACAGTACACACTAAAATATATATATATATACACACTGCTGCTCAAAAGTTTGGGATCAGTAAAATTTGTAATGTGTTTTAAAGAAGTCTCTTCTGCTCATCAAGGCTGCATTTATTTGACCAAAAATACAGAAAAAAAACAGTAATATTGTGAAATATTATTGCAATTTAAAATAATGGTTTTCTATTTTAATGTATTTTAAAATATAATTTATTCCTGTGATCAAAGCTGTATTTTCAGCATCATTTCTCCAGTCTTCATTTTTGTGGAACCTGTGATACTTTTTTCAGAAACGGAATCAGAATTAGCTTTATTCGCAAAGCGCCAAGGAATTCGTTGTGTTTTTTTAGGAGCTCTTGGTACAAACATGCATACATGGCATGAGAACAGAAAGCTCCTCAACCTCCTGTCTGTAAGCAGACTCGTCAATATCCTGAATGAGACCGATGACTGTAGTGTCGTCTGCAAACTCCAGGAGCTTGATAGAGGGGTCAGTAGAGGTGGAATCATTCGTGTAGAGGGAGAAGAGCAGCGGGGAGAGGACGTAGCCCTGGGGGGCGCCAGTGCTGATCGTGAGAGTCTTGGATGTGAGTTTGCCCAGCCTCACTAGCTGCTGCCTGTCTGTGAGAAAGCTGGTGATCCACTGACAGATGGAGCTAGGAACAGAGAGCTGTGTGAGTTTGGTCTGGAGGAGTGTTGGGATGATGGGGTTGAAAGCGGAGCTGAAGTCCACAAACAGGATCCTCACGCAAGTCCCTGGTTTGTCTAGAGGCTGGAGAGACTCCGTCTGGGCCTTTTTCAGGTTCTTTGATGAGTAAAAAGTAAAAAAAAAAAACAGTGTTTATTCAAAATAGAAATCTTTTGGAACAATGTAAGTCTTTATTATTACTTTTTATCAATTTAACACATCTTTGCTGAATAAAAGTATTAATTTCTTTCAAAAATAGAAAGAAAGAAAAAAACTACTGACCCCAAACTTTTGAACTGTAGCGTATATTGTTACAAAAGATTTCCATTTTGAATAAACGCTGTTCTTTTTAACTTTATTCATCAAAGAATCCTGAAAAAAGTATCACAGGTTCCAAAAAAAATATTAAAGCAGGAAAACTGTTTTCAACATTGATAATAATCAGAAATGTTTCTCGAGCAGCAAAGCAGCATATTAGAATGATTTCTGAAGATCATGTGACACTGAAGACTGTAGTAATGATGCTGAAAATACAGCTTTGATCACAGAAATACATTACAGTTTAAAATACATTAAAATACAAAACCATTATTTTAAATTGCAATAATATTTCACAATTTTACTGTTTTTTTCTGTATTTTTGATCAAATAAATGCAGCCTTGATGAGCATTAGAAACTTCTTTGAAATACATTAATTCTTACTGATCACAAACTTTTGAACAGCAGCGTGTATATTATTTATTTACCCGTTTTTAAAAAATCTTTTAAGCTCATTTAATCAACTGTTTATGGTTGGTATATTAGTATAGAATTCAGTTGTTGCTTCAAGTCAGCAGGCAATATACTGTGTATACTGCATAGTATTGAGTATAAGCTCAGTGTTAAGCAAGTATGATGCAGTGTAAGCAGCCCGTGATGAAGCAGGTTTGATGTGTTCATTATGGTTTGTGTGTGTAGTTCCCGTCTCAGCCACTAGAGGCTCCTGAGCTGCTGCAGTTCTACAGTCCTGACAAGCTGCTCAGAGAGACTCCGCTGTTGCCAGGCGACCGCATCTCTATGCCCCGCCCACGGCCTGTGCCTAGACCCGCCCACACAACCTTTCACCTACATCATCGGCACAAACTCTGGGAGTCATGAACTCTGTGTGTGTGAGTGTGCGTGAGTGCGTGTGCGTGTGTGTGAGTGAGTGTGTGCGTGAGTGTGTGTCTGTGTCCGTGTTAGTCTGTGTCTGTGTGTGAGTGTGTGTGTGTGTGGTGTATTTATATATGTATGTGTGTGTGTGAGTGTGTGTGTGTGGTGTATTTATATGTGTGTGTGTGTGCGTGTGTTTGAGTGTGTGCGTTTGTGTGAGTGTGCGTGTGTGAGTGAGTGTGTGTGCATGAGTGTGTGTGCGTGAGTGTGTGTGCGTGTGTGTGTGTGTGTGTGTGCGTGAGTGTGTGTGTGTGTGTGTAGAAGATAAAATGTCTGCTTTGATTGGTTGATGACTGTCTGTGTGTGTCATTCATATTGTAAGCTTTGTTGTATATTATTAATGTATTGTTTTTTAGCTTAACGTGAATTAATATAATAGCAATAAATCTGTGATTATTTAAATAATATATTGGCACTGACTGAATGTACAAACACACTCTTGCTCGAGGACATCTTCTGCACAGCAGCTTAACGGTCACCGGGGTTTCTCATTAAAACAATCAATCCACAAATTAATTACCGTGAGTCAACAAGAGCACAGACATCATGAGCTGATTTCTCTGCTCGGCCGAGTTTAACGTTTAAAAGTGTGAATCTCAGGAAAAAATCTGCCGTAATTCACACTAAAATCAAAGGAGAAGAAATTGTATTTTACATGAAGAAATTTGAGGATTATTATAATTTTTTGCATTGTGACTATTTTAATAATTATGCTCATTAACACCTCTGTAATTAGCCTATCTTTACTTTACTATTTTTAATGCATTAATTATACCATGTAATAATGCACCTTATAATGCATTGTATGATCTCATGAATAATCATAACTAGTTATTATAATACTTATCTTTTACAATTTTAGAAAGTATAATTAATTAAAACACGACAGACAACCAATTAGAGATGCAATAACAAGGAATCTGATGCACTTAAACTGTAGTTACAATTATTTATAAAAAAAGGTATGAATATTTTTACAATGCATTATACATAAAGGCTTCAAGTAAAGTGTTAATTATTAATTACATAAATTAAATTGAGTAATACAAATAGTAGTATAGTTCACATGCAAATTTATTGCTCAACTGTCATGAAAACAATGCAAAAAAATCTAAATGTCATGAAGTTTCATTTCATGCTACATATACTATTTATTTATTTATATATTTATGGTAACAATCCCATTAGTTAACATTAGTTAATGCATTAACTAACAATGAGCAGTACATTTCTTACAGTATTTATTAATTTTTATTAATGCTAGTTTGTGTTCGCTCAGGTCCATTAAATAATAACAACAGATGCAACTTATGATTTTAATAATGCGTTAGTAAATGTTGAAATTAACTAAGAATAATGCATGATTTAAAAAAGATTTTTTCATATTAACTAATTATACAGTGCTACAAATAGTACTAGTATAGTTTATACTTACTGTACTTTACATGCCAATTTACAAATTTAAGGCATTACTGTAATAAAAGATTTTTATTTTTTTTTAATTAATTATATGGGTCTTAAATTTTTTATATTTTGTTGAATTACGTTTCACATCATACTTCATGTGATACAAAAATGCTACTTTAGTTCATACGCACTGTACTTTACATCTAAATGTACACAATTCAAATACTTTTTATGGCGTAAATATAATAAAAATTAGATTTTGTATTCATTAGGATGGGTTTAAATGTTCTCAACGGTCATGAAATATTTAAATGACGTAGGTTTCATGCCACATATCTTTGTGGTAAGCATTACGTAACAAGCAGTTTGTAACATTTGTAACAGTATTCATTTTGATTAATGTTAGTTAATGTTGTTTCATGTTACAAGTTTTCATTCCGATGTGTTAGTAAATGTTGCGATCAGCATTCACTAAGAATAATACATGATGTAGCTAATGTAGTTAACTCAACGAGGTGTTTCTTATTGTCTGAGTGTTTCGTATGTTTGATGTTGAGGTGAGCTGTGAGCAGGGACGGACGGTTTGAGTCAGATTGACCATCACTGTGTGTTCCTCTGAGTGTGATCGATCTGTTCCTGTGCTGCTGGAGGTGGCACTGATCTCCAGCGGTGGGCGGCACAGAACAGGAGCACATTCAATAATCGTCCTGCAGCTCTGTGAAGATGAAGGAGCCGTGGCGGCTCTGAGCTCTCTTCCAGAGACATGGATGTGCTGGAGGGTTCTGGTTCTGGTTGCTGCGGGAACCGATCGGACTGGGAGGAATGGGAGGACCAGTCGCTCTTCACCGACACCGAGCTGGTGGTGTTAACGACGCTGTGTGTGCCGCTGCTGCTGCTCGGCCTGCTGGGAAACGCCCTGACCATTCTGGTGGTGTGGCGACGCCCACAAATGAGAAGCACCACCTACCTGTACCTGAGCAGCATGGCCTTATCAGACATCCTCATTCTGCTGCTGATGCCTCTGGATCTCTATAAGGTAATCGAGGGTTGACGTGCTTGTTAAAAACGCTTGCATGTCGCCAGCTGTATCATGTGACGGATCAGCATTGGTTGCCATAGCGACTTGTTGCTGGTCATTTGCATATCATTAAGTTCTGTCGTATTTCCAGTCGTCGTCGGGTTTCTGTACGTGTGTGTAGGCATACGATATTAGTATTATTTTTTTTATATCTCGCATTCTTGCAACTCTGTAGAAGAATGTCAGAATTGCAACTGGGGTTGCAAAAAGGGGTGGGAGATTTCTGGAAACTTTCCAAAGATTCCTGGAATTTTCCAAAAAAATAAAAAATAAATCCTGGAAAGTTTCCAAAATTTCTGGAATATTTTTCGAAATTTACTGGAAGTTTTCCACCTTTTTGCGACCCTAATTGCAACATCGACTCGCAATCGTGAAAAGAAAGTCAGAATCGCGAGAAAAAAAAAATTTTTCAATTCCGTGGCGGATGCAAGATATAAACTCAAAGTGGCAAGAACAAAATTCCGAATTGCGATATTCATAAAATTCTGAATTTGAGGATAAATTCAGAATTGAGACATTAGACTCATATTTGGGAGAAAAATGTTCTGAGTTTATATCTCACAGCTTTGATTTAATATATCTCATAATTCCGACTTTTTATCTCGGAATTGTGAGTTTATATCTCGCAGTTCTGGCTTTATATCTCACCAGTCTGATTTTTAAAAAAGCCTGAATTGCGAGAATAAAAAGTTGCAATTACCTTTTATTTTTTATTCTGTGGCAGAAACAAAAACACAAAAGAATTAAACGTGTAATTGTGAGAACAAAATTGAGAACTTTATATCATAATATATCATAATCAGATTTTTTCCCTCAAATTTTGTGAGTTTATATCTCACAGTTCTGACTTTATATCTTTATATATAATTCAGAAAAACATCTGAATTCTGATGAATTGTAAAAAAAGTAATTACGACTTTTTTCTTTATTTACAAGATTTACAAACTCGTACAGGGTGGCCTTAAAAAAGTCTTAAAATGTCTTAAATAAAGTTTTCCTAAAATAAGGCCTTAAAAAGTCTTAAAATGTCTTAAATTCAGATTCAGTAGGTCTTAAATATTTTTGGTCACGTTATCACAAACATTTCTCCAGTCTGACGGACCCAGTGAGTGTCCATTAAGAGTACTAGGATAGTGTATTTCTATTATCAATGTCGCGCTGTTGAGGCTCGTGCTGCCTGTCTCTGTGAGAGACTTTCATGGAGAAATCAAATCAAATGAGCGTACGGCACACATAAAGAAACTCACAGAACAAACATACTGAGGTAAAAATTCTAAATGTTTAGTTTATTTATAGCATGATATAGTCAAGTAACATACCATGACAAGGGATCTATTTTGCTGAATATTTTCACGATTGCAAATGTTACATTGATTTTAGTTCAACAAACAAGTAGTAAAGTATATGAAGTTACTTACATTTTTAGACACAATTGACTGTTTTGTTCTATTTCACCAACGAAAATAGTTCCAAACAAAGATCAGAACAGAATTATTGCGCACACTCTCCAAGCAACACTGGAGTTTTTGTTACTGAATGATTCAGAGGTTTGAAGGAATCTGTTTGATGAATAACTGACTTACCGCCACCTACTGGCGGTTTAGTCTCATGCTTAAAAGTATGCATTTTTCCCCAACATTTCTTATTTGTATGTTCAAAATGTTATTTACATTAATCCCATAACATTATTTATTGCTGTTGTAATTTTGTAATTATTTAATTTGATTGGTAACAGCCCTGTAGTGTATTAAATTTCTTGATCAATTGTAAGAATTTGACTTGAAAGATGACGCATACATTTAATAAGGTAAAAAAAAAATATTGGCCTTTATAAAGGTAAATGACATCCTGTGGTAAATATTAAAAACATGCAGATTTAAGTATGTAAAAGCTGACAGAAAACTGATGAAAATATTGCTTCAGAATAAATTGTTTACACCACCAAAAATCTCGGTGATGCGACACTTTTGTTTTGTGGGAATATTTTGTATGGGATATTGTCTGCTGATATGAAAAGTTCACTGTATATCGTAATAACTAATAGCATTTTTGACAGCGATGATATTTTGTTTTCTTTTTACATTTAAACACGTTAAATATTACATATACGTATGTAATATAATGTGTATTTCCATCACAGGCTTGGTCTTAAATTTCACATAAGGTGGTATTAAAAAGGTCTTAAAAAGTCTTAAATTTAACTTTTTCATATCTGTAGACACCCTGTCGTAAATCTTAGGGAAAAAGTCTGAATTATGAGATATAAATTCAAAATTGCAAGATATTCTCACATTTATGAGTTCATATTAAGCAGTTCTGATTTATATTCTGTTTATATCTGTTTTGTTGTTTCCACCTCAGAATAAAAAAGGTAATTTTTTATCTCTCACAATTCCAACTTTTCTTCTCAAAAATGCAAGTTTATATATTGCATTTCTGACTTTTTTTTCTCTGAACTCTGAGTTTGCATCTCTTGCAACTTTGAATTTGTTTCCACCACGGAAGTAAAAAAACAAAACAAACAAAAAAACAATAAAAGGTAATTGCGATTTTTTTTTTCTTCTCCCAATTCTAATTTCTCATATAAATTTGCAAACTTAATATAATATAAAATCGCAAATCTCAGAAAAAGAGTCTGTACTGCGATAAAAAAAATTCTTGCAATTCGTTTATTTTAATGTTGTGCGCAATTCGTAACTTTTTTTTTCGCAATTGCGAATTTGTGTCTGACAGTACAAATTTACATCTCACAATTCTGACTTTGTTTCCTGCACGGGATAAAAAAACAAAAACAAAAGGTAATTGCAACTTTTTCTCTATTCTGATTTTCTCGTATAAAGTCAAAATCGCAAGATATAAACTCGCAAATCTTAGGAAAAAAGTCAGAATTGTAACTCAGAATAGTGAGAATATTGCAATTCTGACTTTTTTCCTAAGATTCGCGAGTTTACATCTTGCGATTTTGACTTTTTTTGATTCCACCGAAAAAAAAAAATTGTAATTGCGACTTTTTATATAAAAATTCTTACATTTTCTGTCAGTTGCGAATTTGTCTCTCAGAATTCAAACTTTTTTTCTCAGAAAACTTGCAATTCTGACTTTATATCTAAATTCTGAGTTTACGTCTCGCAATTCTTACTTTTCGTCCGCCACGAAAAAAAAAGGTAATTGCGACTTTTTATCGCATAATTTTTACTTTTCTCTCGCGAGTTTATAACCCAAGATAGAATTTTGCAAAAAAGATAGGAAGTCGCAATTACCTTATTTTATTAATTTTTTTTATCCCGTCGCAGAAACAAGCTTCCAAAGAGTTCACACCTCAATCAAATGTGAAATTTGTCGAAGCGTCTGTAGCTACTCGGAATGTGTCTCGCGACGATCTGATTTTGTCATGAAAGGCGATGAGCTTCTGTCTTGTATTGTGTGTTAAACATTACTAGCCAAACAATCAAATATGGACCTGGTGTTTGTAGTTTGTGTATTAACGTATGTTGGCGTTTGCTCTTGTAGCTGTGGCGGTTTCATCCGTGGTTGCTAGGCGACGCCGTGTGCAAGCTGTCGATGTTTGTGGGAGAATGTTGCACGTTCTCGTCCATCCTGCACATGACGGCGCTGGGGGCGGAGCGATACCTAGCCGTCTGCTTCCCGCTCCGCGCGCGCCTGCTGGTCACCAGGGGGCGTGTCCGAGCGCTGATCGCGGGGCTGTGGGGCGTGGCCATGCTCAGCGCGGGGCCCGTGTTTGTGCTGGTGGGGGTGGAGCAGTTTGAGGGCGGAGCCAGCGAGTGCCGCTGCACGCAGTACGCACAGACCTCCGGGCTTCTGAAAGCCATGCTGTGGCTCTCCAATCTCTACTTCATCTGTCCGCTCACCGTCCTGTCGCTCCTGTACGGCCTGATCGCTCGCCGCCTGCACCTGCGCTCGCACACGCACCGAGACAAGACACACCGCCAGACCCTCCGCATGATGGGTGAGCATTATGGGTAATAATACTGTTACTTTCTGGATCCTTAAAGGAGTAGTTCAAATGTATTTACTTGGTGTTGTTTTATTATCGAGATATTATTATAGTATATATAGTAGTATTATAGTTTTTAATTATTATTATTTTTTTATAATAGTAAAAAAAAAAATTAATAAAAGTTATAATAATTTTTTTTTTGTATTTTCTGTTTTAATTTTTAATTTTAATGTTTTAGTAAGTTGTGTGTGTTTTGTCATCTTTATTATTTTTGTTAAATATATCTATATAGTTTAGTATTTTTTTGCATTTTAGTTTGTTATTTTAGTACATCACGTTAAACTGAATTAAAATGACTTGCTTTGGCAACTAGCTGAAATTTAAAAAAATATATATTTTATTTCATTTAACATTTATTTGATTTTGAGTTACTTTTTTGTCTTTTTATTAGTTATTGTTTTTGTTAAATGTCTTTATTGTGTTTTTATTACATATTAAATTAAATGAAAGCTAGTTGCTTTGGCAACTAGCTGAAATAATATTATTAAATATTTTATTTTTCTTTCAGTTAACATTTATTTGATTTCATTTGATAAAAACATTGTTTTTGTCGATATAATTATTTATTTATTTTTAATTTTAGTTTTAGTTATTTTAGTACAAGTTAATCTAAATGAAAATTAGTTGCTTCGGCAACTAGCATATATATATATTAGTGCTGTCAAACGATTAATCGCATACAAAATAAAAGTTTTAGTTTTAATAATATATGAGTGTGTACTGTGTATATTTATTATGTATATGTAAATACAAACACATGCATGTATATATTTAAGAAAAATATATTATGTTTAAATTATATATTAAATATATTTATATATAATATAATAATATAAATGTATATACATGTAAATATTTCCAAAATATACTGTGTGTGTGTATATTTATATATACATAATATATTTACGTGTACTGTGTTTATTTATTATTTAAACTAAAACTTTTATTTTCGATTAATTGTTTGACAGCACTAATATATATATATGTATGTGTGTGTGTGTGTATATATGTTTTATTTCAGTTAACATTCTATACCAAGTAACAAAAACTGTTTTTGTTAAATATGTCTATTTTTATTTATTTTTTGGTACATCAATTTAAGCTAAAGTTAAGCTCTATATATAAATTTGTTTTTTTTCAAGTAACAATTTTTTTTAAATTTTTTTTATTTTTATTAGCTACAGTATTGTTTTTATACATTTTTGTATTTTGTAAATGAAATATAGTTTTCATTTTTATAATTTTAGTTTTAGTTAAATTCGAGGTAAAATCAATGTAAACTAAATGAAAATGAGTTACCTTGGCAACTAGCTGAAATAAAATAAGTTTAAACTTATATTTTATTTTATCTCAGTTAATATATATGTCAAGTAGTTTTTATGGCTGTGGTTTTAGTTAACTATAATAACCTTGCATCAGACCAATATGATGTTGTGAAGTAAAGGACAGAATGAGTGAATGCGGTGTTGTTTTCTCTGCAGTGGTGATCGTGCTGGTGTTCATCTTGTGCTGGCTGCCGTTCCACGTGAGCCGGACGCTGTTTTCGGTCTCAGACTCCAGCGATCAGCTGTATTACATCAGTCAGTATTTCAATCTGGTGTCTTTAGTGCTGTTTTACGTGAGCGCCGCTGTGAATCCTCTGCTGTATAACATCATGTCCGCTCGCTACCGAGCCAACGTCCTCGCCATGCTGCGGCTAACAGTGGGCTCCATGGACGAGCTGCGCCACAGGGCCCGCACCTCCCCGCTCACCGCCTCTCACTCCAGCACACACTTCTGACTGTGTGTGTGTGTGTGTGTGAGTGAGTGAGTGAGTGTGTGTGTGTGTGTATGTGTCTAAGTGTTTGAGTGTGAATGTGTGTGTGTGCGTCTGTGTTTGTGTGTGTCTCTCTGTGTGTGTGCGTGTGTGTGTGTGCGTGTGTGTGTCTGTGTCTGTGTCTGTGTCTGTGCGTGCGTGCGCGTGCGCGTGCGCGTGTGTGTGTGTGTGTGTGTGTGTGTGTGTGTGTCTGCGTGTGAGGCTTGAAACAAACTACAGGACTCTGAAGGAAACTACTAAGGTTTGTTATGGCCACAAGAATGCACTATAATTGTGTAACTGTGGGATCTGGCCAAACATGTTTATGTTCACTTTTTGCATTTGTGTGTTTAGAGTCAGCACTGTCCCTCGTGTGCGCTGCAGATGAACGACAGCATATCTACAAGTGGACAGCGTCACTGAGCTTTTTAGAAACACTATATATATATATGTATTATGTGTCTGTGTGTATTTTTATTGTGTTGGATGGGGCTTATTTCATAGATATTGAATAAAAGGCTGTTCTTTGTGACACTGTGATGTTTTATGAAAGCAATAGTGCTTTGAGGGATGAAGATGCTGCTGCTTCAGATGATTATTTACATCCACTGCTTTTATGGATCTGCACACACTGTACATGTTAATGTCAGGTACATGATTTCTACTTTATTCTAATTTTAACTGTATGTTCTCTGTATTTATTTCTATGGTATTTTTACTTATTCCAATGTGGATATATTAACAGCATATTGTAACATTAATATTCATTCAAATAAGTGTTTGTGTTTATATAATTTATTCTAAATTTGCAAACAAAAAAAAGTAATCTAGAGTTAATGTAACTTCAGTGTGGTTAAAAAATGGTAAGAAAATAGTGTTTTCTTCATTTTTTTTTTTTTAATGAAATGAAATGTTTCAGAAATAAATCAACTTAAATTGAACCAGAAACCAGACAGAAATATACCCAAATAGAAACAGCAGAGAAAAATAACATAAATCCAAAAACCGCTTTCGTACCTCAGAATTCCATTTTTGTTGAACATTTATCGTTGAGGCGAATTACTCCCGCTTCTTCCTTTCAGAAAGCGCGGCAACTTTACTGCGCATGCGCAGTGAGCTCGACCTTTATATATATATATATATAATTTTTTTTCAAGATTGTCAGTCTGCTATTATGTTTGCTTTATGAAACTGCCAACTATAAGCTTGAGTGATTTTCGCACATTTTTAAATAGTTAAATTCCTCACAGAAATTGATAGTTACGTTTTTATGGATACCACCAGTCACACAAAAAATGTTTGAAATCGTTTTATTAACATGAATTATTATTGAAGTGCTCAAAGAATAGATTAACAGACGTGTGTGTGTGTGTGTGTGTGTGTGTGTGTGAGAGAGAGTGTGAGTGTGTGTGTGTGTGTGTGTGTGAGAGTGTG
>NW_015628680.1:220316-225489 GCF_001515625.1 Sinocyclocheilus rhinocerous | reverse complement strand
TATATATATATATATATATATATATGTGTGTGTGTGTGTGTGTATAGCCAATATATGTGATTCTGCCAATTTGATCAGCTGCTTGTTTTTCCCCTCATTTGTAGATGTTTTAAAATGACCTTACAATAAAATTGAGTTTTGTGTGTGTGTGTGTGTGTGTGTGTGTGTGAGAGTGAGTGTGGGTGTTTTGAGTGTGTGTGTGTGAGTATTTCCCACAGTGCTGTTCAGGAGTAAAGCCAGATTAGAGTCAGATGAATGAATGGCATCACGAGAGTGTCTTCATCATCTGTCTGTGCTCATCTCTTCTTCTTCTCGAGAGAGAGAGAGAGAGAACGTGTGACGCTCTTCAGCTGAAGGACTCGCTCTCAGACACAGCTGCGTCAGGAACAACTGCCTCACATTCAAACATAAAGATGCGCTGAACTGAAGCTATTTCATGTTCATTGTGTATTGTAGTAATATTAGAATATTTTAATTTGTTTTCGTTTCTTGATTTAAATTTTTTTTGTGATTTATTATTATTAGAAAGTTTGCAAAAAAGCCTCTTCTGTGTATTTTTTTTTTTGTAATTGACTAATTTTACCTCAGTGTCTATCATTGCACAATCTGTGATATGCTTTTTTTCCCCTGTATTTTAGCAGCATGTTCATTGTGCATTGTTATATTATTAGAATATTTGAATATTACATATTATTCTAATATACATATTAGAATATTTGATTTTTTTCATTTCTTGATTTTAATTTTTTTTATCTTTAATTAATAGTAATTATAATAATTTATAATAGTAATAATAATAGTTTGCAAAAAGGCTTCTGTGTAATGAAATATGTAGCATTTTTTCAAAATTATTTTTATTTTTTTGTAGTTAACTAATATTACCTCAGTGCACAATCAGTGATACTTTTTTGTATTTTAGCAGCATGTTCATTGTGTATTGTTATATTATTAGAATATTTGAAAGTTTTTATTTTTTAAATGTATTATTTTTTATAAAGTCTGCAAAAAATTAACTAATTAAATATTTAGGATTTTTTCATATATATATATTTTTTTTTTTTGTAGTTGACTGATATTACCTCAGTGTCTATCATTGCACAATCTGTGATGTTTTTTTCTGTAATTTATGTCTTAAGTTTTATTGTAGTGGTAGTTGTAGTGAATTTAAAAAAAAATGTTTCATAAACAATCTCCCAAGAAATAAAATGTAAAATATATAATTTATTTCAGACGTTTGAAAACAAACTCATGAATCTGTGAATATTCTTGTCTGCTTCTGAGAATAAATCTTGGCTTTTGAAAAATTTTAATGAAACGTTATGAAACCGTTAAACGGCCTGAACATATATCTTCATAATATCAGACTTTATACAGTAGAAATCAATTAAAATATTCAATGTATATGTCCATAAATCTATATTCATATATGAATGTGCCTGTTTGAGTGTGAGTTCAGATGGTTTTGAGTTTGCCGTTTAGTGCTGAATTTTTTATTTTCTTTTTCATATTTGTATTTTTCCTATTCTAATTGATTTAAAGAAGCTCTTTCTGTGGAATCAATTTTTGTTGTTGTTAATTTAGTTTGTTTATATTGTTTTTTATTTCAGAACTGTCTTTAAATCTGTCGAGAAATAAAATACCTTTAAAACAAACTAACAAATGTATATTCATGTATAATCTTGTGTCAGAAAGCAAAAGGCAAACAGAGAAAACTGAATTTGAAGAATTTTAATGAAATGTTATGAAACGGTAAAACAGCCTGAACAAATATCTGCAAAACGTCAGAATGACTTTATACAGTAGAAATCAATTCAAACATGTCCATAAATCTATATTCATAAATAAAGTTACATCAGCAGTACTGGAAACATGAACAAAAACAGAACTTCATGCAAACGATAAACACCAGCAAGCAAAAACATGCTGAAGAATCTCATGTAAATATAAGCGTGCATATCAGCAATCCGTACAGAGAATAAATTAAACATTTCATCAGGCAGAAGCAAGTCTTCATTCTTAAATATATTTTCACCAGCTCTTTATATTGTACAGTATTTACAGACTAATGCATAAAGGTCTGAATCGAGACTCAGGCAGGACTGCTGCAGTAATTTAGTTAAAAACACCTCAAGGCACATTCAAAATATCCATAAAACAGACTCAAGAAAATCCTCCTCCTGTCTAATGATGCCTAGTGACGCGTTTTTATCTCGGGATTATGGAGGATTATTTATGCCACAATAAAAAATTGTAATTGCTAATATTTATCCCACAATTCAGAATTATTTACATTTAATGACTTTTGTGTGAGATATATCGTGACATAAACTCGCAACGGTCAGAGAATGACTGAATTGTGAGATAATTTGTTTATATCTTTATTCTGTGGCAGAAACAAGCTTCTACAGAAACCCTGGACCGCACAACGTGAAAAACAAAAACTCTGAATCTTGGATCTACGGAAGAGGATTAGGTCCAAGCCATAATAAAAAACGTAAAACCATCTCGGGATTAAAGTCATTATAATGTGAGATTAAACTCGTTACATTTCAAGAAGAAAGTCTGTTTCATGAAAAACTTGTTAAACTTCGAGAAAAAGTCCAAATAAAATGTTGAGAATAAACTAAATTACAAGAAAAAAAAGTTTCATGAAAAACGTATTAAATTTCGAGAAAAAGTCAAAATAAAATGTTGAGAATAAACTCATTAAATTACAAGAAAAAAAGTGTTTCATGAAAAACTTGTTAAATTTCAAGAAAAAGTCCAAATAAAATGTTGAGAATAAACTAAATTACAAGAAAAAAAGTGTTTCATGAAAAACTTGTTAAATTTCAAGAAAAAGTCGAAAATGTTGAGAATAAACTCATTACATTACAAGAAAAAAAGTGTTTCATGAAAAACTTGTTAAATTTCGAGAAAGTCAAAATAAAATGTTGAGAATAAACTCATTAAATTACAAGAAAAAAGTCTGTTTCAAGAAAAACTTGTTAAATTTCGAGAAAGTCAAAATAAAATGTTGAGAATAAACTAAATTACAAGAAAAAAAGTTTTTCATGAAAAACTTGTTAAATTTCAAGAAAAAAAATAAAATGTTGAGAATAAACTAAATTACAAGAAAAAAAGTTTTTCATGAAAAACTTGTTAAATTTCAAGAAAAAGTCGAAATAAAATGTTGAGAATAAACTCATTAAATTACAAGAAAAAAAGTCTGTTTCAAGAAAAACTTGTTAAACTTTGAGAAAAAAGTTGTTTTGAGAAAAACTCATTAAACCGAGAAAAAGTCAAAATAAAATGTTGAGAATAAACTAATTTGTGTCATGTTCATTTGAACGTTTTAATCCGTGTCTGCAGAGACGTTGATCCTAAAGAGTTCGAGTCTGTTTTTATGAAGTAACTGGCTATTACTTGATTGAAACGAATCAAAAATAGCAATAGATGATATTTACACCAAGTGAAAACAGTGATATATTCTATTTACACTTAGTGACAACAGCAGCATTTTTAGCGATGTGCTATTTACAGTAAATGAAAATAGCGATTCTATTTACAGTAAAAGCAGCAGATCTTTGAATTAAGTCTAAATAGTAATTAGATGCTATTTATACATATAGTGACAGATACTATTTGCACCTCAGTATTGTTGTACATTAACAGGATGCAATAATAATATAGTGTGTAAATGATTTTATTTATTAAAATGATTAAATAGAAGCTGCCTTATTGGTACAACAAAGCCCTCCCTATAGCCTACCTACCCAATTAATACATCATTATTAAACGCTCGTTAGGCCATTGATTTCCACTTTTCCGATGTGATATGTGATGAAAAAAGGAAGAAGAGCGAGTTCAGCAAAAGGGGGATTCGAACACCAGTGTGTTTATTCTCAGCATTTTATTTACTTTTTTCTCGAAATTTAAAGATTTTTTTTTCGCGAAACACGAGTTTATTCTCAACGTTTTATTTCAGCTTTTTTACTCGAAATTTAACAAGTTTTTTCATGAAACACAACGAGTTTCTCAAATTTTTATGATTTTATTCTCAACATTTTATTTTGACATTTTTCTTAAAATTTGAGTTTAATCTCGCATTATATTGACTTTAACATTGATGGTTTTATTTTTATTATTGTTTGGCCCAAAT
Source organism: Sinocyclocheilus rhinocerous (assembly GCF_001515625.1). Taxonomy (NCBI): domain Eukaryota; kingdom Metazoa; phylum Chordata; class Actinopteri; order Cypriniformes; family Cyprinidae; genus Sinocyclocheilus; species Sinocyclocheilus rhinocerous. The sequence continues at coordinate 221,348 of NW_015628680.1, read as the reverse complement.
CCTCTTCTGTACAAAAACATTATTTAGAGAGATAATTTTTTTTGAGAGAGAGAAAAAACAATTTTGGAGATTTTTTTTTGGAGAGAGAAAAAAGTTTTTTGAGACGACAAAAAAAAAGATAATATATAAAAAAGTGAGAAAAGAAAAAAGGTTTTAGTCTTTAATCTCAGGTATTTTTGTTCAGGTTGTGTTTCAGGACTTCTGCAGGTTTGTTTCAGAAATGAAATCATGTTTGTTTCTCTGAAAGCGTCAAGAAAGCGAGCTTCATCAGCAGAAACTGCTGTTGTTACACAGATAAACTATGCGACTGGATTTACACAAACACACACAACTTCAAGAAGAGATTTCTATCACACTAGTTTCATGTGAACTCTAAAATTCAGAAGATTTTGACTTGTCTTTACAAAATGACGAATCAAAATGATTTTCTGTGACAGATGCTGCTGAAAGAGCTCAACATTTCATTTATATGCTGGACTGATATTATATTCATTATATTTAATGAAGATAAACAGTAATAATATTTAACAAACCATTGGACTAGATTCGCAATCGTGTGTTCGTCACTAGGCAACGTTACGTTTCCGCTGTGTGTTTCCATGGCAACTACAATTTAAGACTTTGGATACGGCCACGGTGTTCGTTCATTCATTGTCATTTATAAAATATATCTCCAAGACATCAATAAATAACTTCATATTAACACAATCAGCTGTGTGTTTCTGATCATACAGTATATGTGAGAGTAGATGCTGTTAACATTTATATAGAGATCCATTAACACAGAAAAACATTCAGGAAAGCTGAACGTCAACGGTAGTGTTGTAGCAACGACTGGAAAGAAGAAGTCAAAGAGAAACCTCTGTGTGTGTGTGTGTGTGTGTCTGCTTTCTCTCTGAATCAGTGAAATCCCAAGTGTGTGACGAGAGTGATGAGCGGACGACTGTAAACACGGCTGTATGAGTGTGTATATGTATGTGTGTGTGTGTGTGTGTGAGTGTGTGCGTGTGTGTGTGAGTGTGTGTGTGTGTG
>NW_015628680.1:211012-220188 GCF_001515625.1 Sinocyclocheilus rhinocerous | reverse complement strand
GTGTGTGTGTGTGAGTGAGTGAGTGAGTGAGTGTGTGTGTGTGTGTGTGAGTGAGTGAGTGAGTGAGTGTGTGTGTGTGTGTGTGAGTGAGTGAGTGAGTGAGTGTGTGTGTGTGTGTGTGTGTGAGTGAGTGAGTGAGTGTGTGTGTGTGAGTGAGTGTGCGAGTGAGTGAGTGAGTGTGTGTGCGTGTGAGTGAGTGAGTGAGTGAGTGAGTGTGTGAGGTCAGGTGGTCAGTCATTTGCGCTCCAGCTCTTTACTCTGTTTCAGCTCCTTAATCCTGCAAACACACACAATTATAATAAATAACTAATCTGAACTAATTTTCAAACATTTTCAGCAAATAAATCTGAAGATTGAAAAAAGCCAGGTTCAAAATTCTAGTTTGATTTTGTTGTCATATTAGAGCTAAAGGTTTTTACAGAGGGAATTTTGGATTTCTGTTTTTATCACTCCATAAATCAGAAAAAAATGATTTTCACCATGTTTTTTTAGGAGTAAAATGTAGTATAAATCAGTGTGAATGAAATATGAACAAACCCCACAGTGAAAACCTTCAGAATATAGAGAGGAATAAAACTAAGTTTTGGTGTGTGTAAGTGCTGCTTTTTAAAAGTTTTTAAAAACTTTTCCAGTCATTCATGATTTACTTGATAAAAATTAAAGATAAGGATTTAAAAAAATATTTTTTATGTGCAGTAACATAAATAATTCAAGTTATTTAACTAGTAAAATGTATATTCATATATAAATGCTCATGTCGTTTCAAGATTTGTTTCAATTTCCATGAGTTTTTCCAGGTCTAGAAATCACACTTTTAAAATGAGGCTTCCTCGTAAAGCCAGGTTTTCCAGGACTGTGTGAATCCTGGTTCTTCAAAGAAACAAACACTTGTTGAGAAGGTGAACCAAGTTAAGAAACATCTTGATTTTTAGTTGTTTGAGCTTATTCAATGCTTATTTTGTCTTGTTTTAAATCATTTTTATCTTCAGGCCTCTGGTTGGGAATGACTGGCTTGAGTTCAATCAATGCAGGAATGGAAACTCGAGTCACAGAACGATATCCAGACGTGTACCTGTGTCTGCAGCGTCTGAGGAAGCGCATGATCTTCCGCGCGGCCTGATCCTGTTTCTTGGTCAGGAACGAGCCTCTGACACACACAACGAGAGTTTGAGCGAGGAATCACAGAATCACTCATATAATGATCTGCAGTGTGGTATATTGTGTGCGTCTCACTTGAGCCTGGTGTTGAGGGCCCCGGGGCCGCGTGGCCCCTGCTTGACGCGCTCATACTCTTTATAGCTGCGGTAGTACTGCTGGATGAGGACGGCTGCTCGCCGCGACTGCTGGAACTTCTTCTGCTCGTAATAACTGCGGAACTTGCTCTGAATCAGTATGGCTGCCTGTGTCATCTTCTTATACAAGGCGTACTGGAGGAGGACAAACACACACACACATAAATACTGCAGGAGGATATACACAAACACACACATGAGCACACACAGCACAGAAGAAACAGTGCAAAACCACAACGGTTTAAGCAGTTTAGTTCGACATTACCTTCAGTGCTATCCATGTTAGCTAGCATGAAATTAAACGAGAAACAGGAGAGAGATCATAGACACGGCAGCAATATTAGTGTGTTAGCGAAGACACACACACAATCACGAACACACACTCAGAAGTTCAATGGTCAGTAACAGTTTGTTTCTTAACATCAAATGTTTCTGTATATGTGTGTATGCGTGTGTGTTTGTATCTACTAGCCATATTGTACCTAACAAAATCCCCCACAGCCTCATTTTGGTGACGTTCTTGTAAAAGTGGTATAAAAAATAAATTAAATGTTCTTAAGGAAAGACACCCTGGAGCAGGGGTCTCCAAACTCAGTCCTGCTTTCACCATGCTTTCCCATTTTATTTATTACATTAATTGGAAACATTTTTTTTTTTTTGCATGAGAAGTTTTCTGAAATGTTATATTTAAATATGCAAGCGAATCATCGCCTAACTAAATATGCACTAATTTGCGTACATTTCTAGAACAGAAATCTGAACATTGGTTCAAAATTCTAGTTTGATTGTGTTGACATTTTAGAGTTAAAGGGTTCTCCAGAGGGGATTTTGGATTTCTCTTTTTATCACTCCATAAATCAGAAAATACTGTCAAGAGACAGAAACAATGCATTTTCACCATGTTTTTTAGGAATAAAATGTTGTATAATTCAGTGTGAGTCAAATATGAACAAACCCCACGGTAAAAACCTTCAGAATATAGAGAGGAATAAAACTCTAAGTGTTGGTGTGTGTAAGTGCTGCTGAAGTGGAGAAAAAACTCTTTAAAGAAATATATTGGAATTGAAATCTACAGACGAAAATAGACAAAGTGTAATAAAATAAACACTTCAGTGTGTATTCTGGATGTTTTCTTTCCACTAGTCTGAAAGAAGAGTGATGATATGGAAGCAAAACAGACCAAAATCTCAAAACTGAGTGAGCAGTGCATGAAAAAACTATGTTTTTGTCTGTAATGTCTTGCCTTTTTACACTTTATCTATTTGCGTCTGTAGATTTCAATTACACTTCATATCTTCAAAAAGTTTTTTCTCCACTTCAGCAGCTCTTACACACACCAAACCTAGCAGTTTTATTCCTCTCTATATTATGAAGGTTTTTACTGAGGGGATTTTGAATTTCTGTGATTTTCACATAATCACAGAAAATACAGTCAACAGACTGAAAAAAAACGCATTTTCACCATGTTTTTGAGGAATAAAATGTTGTATAAATCAGTGCGAATGAAATATGAACAAACCCCACGGTAAAAACCTTCTGAATATAGAGAGGAATAAAACTGTAAGTTTTGGTGTGTGTAAGAGCTGCTGAAGTGGAGAAAAAACTTTTTGAAGATACGGATTGTAACTGAAATCTACAGACGCAAATAGATAAAGTGCAATAAAATAAACACTCAAAAGTGTTTTTTAGATGATTTATTTCCACTAGTCTGAAAAAACAAAACAAAAAAACAAATAGCCCAAAATCTCTAAATTAAACAGTGCATGAAAAAACGTTTTCGCCTGTAGTGTCTTGCAATAGAAGTGTATAGAATGTCCTCATTTAGACAGATAAGAAAACGTGCATGTGTGTGTGTGTTGTACCTGTTTGTATTTGCGGTAACAGCGCTGTATTACAGCTGCAGCCATGTCCTGCTGCTCCTTAAGCCTCCGCCCCTAAACACAACAACCAATCATTATCAAATCAGACACACACTCACAGTCAGTCATCGAGTGTGTGTGTGTGTGTGAGTGTGAGTGTGTGTGAGTGTGAGTGTGTGTGTGAGTGTGTGTGTGTGAGTGTGTGTGTGTGAGTGTGTGTGTGTGAGTGTGTGTGTGTGTACTGGTTTATATATCCTGGTGGGGACTTAAACCTGACTACACACAGACTCATGGGGACTCTTGTCACGGTGGGGACCTAAATTGAGGTCCCCACGGGTAAACAAGCAAGAGAGAGAGAGAGAGAGAGCGAGAGAGAGTGTGTGCGAGAGAGAGAGAGAGAGAGAGAGAGCGAGCGAGCGAGAGTGTGTGAGAGAGAGAGAGAGAGAGAGAGCGAGCGAGCGAGCGTGTGTGAGAGAGAGAGAGAGAGAGCGCAAGCGAGAGAGAGCGCGAGCAAGAGAGAGAGAGAGAGAGAGATGCGCAAGCGAGAGAGAGAGAGAGAGAGAAAGAGAGAGAGAGAGAGAGAGAGAGAGAGAGAGAGAAGGGTTAGTATTATTCCACGAAACTATAATTAATAAAAATACTATTACAACATTATTTTAAGGAATAACAATTCAATTATACAGTAAACCTAAAAACTAAAAATAAAATGTGCTTTTTGTAAAGGAATTATTATATTTAAATGTGATTAGATTTTAAATGATTGATCAACTTCTCAGATTTCTATTAATTCCTTTGATTTTACAGTTTTTTTATTATACATTTTTATTATATCATAAAACATAGAATGCAGAAAACATTAAAACACATCACAGAATATGGGGAAAAAATAATAGAAATTTCACAGGGCCTTATAACGGCTAATATTTTAATAAAATATTAAATCATCATAATATTAAGTTTTATGAATTTTATTGGATATGCTTTTTGACTATAAAAAAAACTGAACTTGGTTATACATTTGTTTTGAATATAAAAATTTTATTTTAATTTGGTTTAATTGAATGAAAATGTAATTCAGAAACAATAAAACAGAAAACAGCATTTGGGGAAAAAATGAAAAAGATTTTATAGGGCCTTATTATTGTTAACATTAGAATATTAAATTATCAATGTTTTATGAATTTTATTGTACATGCTTTTTGAATATACAATTTTATTTTTTTTTATTTAATTAAAATGGAATTCAGAAAATTAAAACTTAAGTTTTATAAAGTTTTATCAATTTGATTAGACATGCGTTAATGCATAATGCAAAAACTTATTTTTAATGAATTATAAAAGTTATTTTTAATTTTGTTTGAAATAATTTAAATGGAATTTAGAAAAACTAAAACTAAAGCACAGAACAAATAAAATGGATTTCACAGGGGCCTGGTGTGTGTTGTTACCCGTGTCAGGGCTGCAGGACAGTGGAGACAGGGGTCGGTACGGAGGTGAGGGTGTGTCCGGTGTGTGTTCCTGCGTCTGAGAGTGTGTGTGTAACTCCTCCAGACAGCGCGCTAGACGTGTGTGTCCACGGGAATGTGCCACAGCCAGAGGCAGACGACCCAGAGAGTCCGGGATTCCCAGAGCCGCGCTGCTCCAGCGGTACAACAACACAGCTGCGGCCTGATGACCCAGAGCACACGCCCACATCTGAACACACACACACACACACACACACACAGACACACACAGACACACACACACACAGACACACACAGACACACACACAGACACAGACACAGACACAGACACACACACACAGACACACACACACATACGGGTCAGAACCACGAAAACATGACGCAGCACAACTGTTTTCAACACTGATAATAATCAGAAATGTTTGTTGAGCAGCAAATCAGCATATTAGAATGATTTCTGAAGATCATGTGACACTGAAGACTGGAGTAATGATGCTGAAAATACAGCTGCGCATCACAGACATACATTACAGTTTAACAGAGATTCACATAGAAAACAGCTGTTTTACATTGTAATAATATTTCACTGTTTTTACTGTATTTTTGATCAAATAAATGCAGCCTTGGTGAGCAGAAGAGACTTCGGTCAAAAGCATTTAGAAATCTTGATTGATTGATTGATTGATTCCAAACTTTTGACTGTACCAGAGGTGTGCAGGAGAAATGATCAACATTCAGAGGATCCACTTCCTGTTCCAGATCCAAACTATTCACACTGATACTCCTGATACACACACAGAGACACAAACAAACATTATTAAACACAAAACACACTGTTTCAAGTGTCTGCAGACAAACAGAGAACTGAGTGTGTGTGTGTGTGTGTGTTACCTCCAGCGTATGAGTGTGTGTATGTGTGTGTGTGTGTGTGTGTGAGTATGTGTTACCTCCAGAGTATGAATGTGTGTATGTGTGTGTATATGTGTGTGTTACCTCCAGCGTATGAGTGTGTGTATGAGTGTGTGTGTGTGAGTATGTGTTACCTCCAGAGTATGAGTGTGTGTATGTGTGTGTATATGTGTGTGTGTTACCTCCAGCGTATGAGTGTGTGTATGAGTGTGTGTGTGTGTGAGTATGTGTTACCTCCAGAGTATGAGTGTGTGTGTGTGTGTGTGTGTGTTACCTCCAGAGTATGTGTGTGTATGAGTGTGTGTGTGTGTGAGTGTGAGTATGTGTGTTACCTCCAGAGTATGAGTGTGTGTGTGTGTGTGTGTGTGTTACCTCCGGTGTGTGTGTGTGTGTGTGTGTGTGTGTGTTTCCTCCAGTGTGTGTGTGTGTGTGTATGAGTGTGTTACCTCCAGCGTATGAGTGTGTGTATGAGTGTGTGTGTGTGAGTATGTGTTACCTCCAGAGTATGAGTGTGTGTGTGTGTGTGTGTGTGTTACCTCCGGTGTGTGTGTGTGTGTGTGTGTGTGTGTGTTTCCTCCAGTGTGTGTGTGTGTGTGTATGAGTGTGTTACCTCCAGCGTATGAGTGTGTGTATGAGTGTGTGTGTGTGAGTATGTGTTACCTCCAGAGTATGAGTGTGTGTGTGTGTGTGTGTGTGTTACCTCCGGTGTGTGTGTGTGTGTGTGTGTGTGTGTGTTTCCTCCAGTGTGTGTGTGTGTGTGTATGAGTGTGTTACCTCCAGCGTATGAGTGTGTGTATGAGCTGTGTGTATCCCTGAGCAGCGGCGAGGTGCAGTAGCGTCATCCCTCGGTGTCTGATGGAGTGTGTGAGTCTGTCCGTCTCACCGCCTCGTTCCCAGCGACCGCCGGCCATCATCCGCTCGCACACGGCCACGATCCTGCGCTCGAACCACAGCCCCGACTGACACACACACACACACACACATCATCATTAACACATTTACACGCCTCCTCCCATCTACTAGAGAGAAATCTTTCATTTGACTCTGTTCTCGGCTCTAAATCACACACAATCACTAATCTGATGGGCTGATATCGTCCCGTCCTGTAGTCAGTGTTTATCTCAGTCCCTGTGTTTACTAGTTACACAGACACTTCAGGGGAAGAACTTCCTCAAATGTAATCTTTGACACATTCAGAATTTAGATTCAGAGTGAATTAAAGACAGATTTGATTAACAAAAGTTTGAGTCACTGAATCAGATGTGAAGCTGCTTTCAACCTGGACCTTACATTTGTATTCAAACAACAGTCAAACTAGTCTTTTAAAGAAAAATTAGCTCCCAAAACTACACTAACAAGAAGCAGATAACTACAGTGAATCTAAAGAGGTAGAATCTTTTTTAAATATGTCTATAAATGTTTAAATATATCAGATGATGACGTTTATAATGACATTTACAGCAGCAGAAAGTATTGTGAAAGTCTAAATAAATAAAACCGACAAAATCTGGATCTTAATTAGAGTAACAAGATGAAACTTGAGGCAAAACACATAGTTTTTTTTTCCAAGAACAGGTGTATTTTGAGATTTTGGGATATTTGGCTTTTCACATGAAGTATTGAAAGAAGTACTAGTGACTAGATTCTAGTGGAAAGAAAACATCTTAAATAAAACACTTTGAAGTTTAGATTTTATTGCACTTTATCTATTTTCGTCTGTAGATTTCAATTCCAATCTATATCTTTAAAGAGTTTTTTCTCCACTTCAGCAGCTCTTACACACACCAACACTTAGAATTTTATTCCTCTCTATATTCTGTAGGATTTTATAGAGGGGTTTGTTCATATTTCATTCACACTGATTTATACTACATTTTACTCCTAAAAACATGGTGAAAACACGTTTTTATGATTTATGGAGTGACAAAAAGTGAAATCCAAAATTCCCTCAGTAAAAACCTTTAGCTCTAATATGACAACAAAATCAAGCAAGAATTTTGAATTTGGCTTCAGATTTCTGTTCTGAAAATGTATGCAAATTAGTGCATATTTATTTAGAAAATGCTTTATTTGCGTATTTAAACAAAATTTCAGAAAACCTGTAATACAACAATGTGTGCAATTCTTAATGTAATCAATCAACTGTAAATCAAATCTTTAGTTGGTTAGACTGCTTTAGGTAGCTCTTCTAAACAGAATCACAATGAATGCAGTAACATGACTACTCAACACACACACACACACCCTCCCTCTGTTTTTTCCCTCCTGTCTGTATCACTCTCTCCGTCCGTCCTCGTGCTGTATTGACGTAAGAGTGGAAAAGCTAAAAATGAATGACATGAATCAGCCGGATGATTCTCTGGAATGACACAAGCTTTCAAACGTCTGCTGGGTTTTAACTAAAGCACTAGTTCAGAAACTACAGCACTTTACCATGAGAAATAGATGTGGAAAACCTGAACCGTAATATGTGTGTGCGTTTGAGTGTGTGTGTGAGTGTTTGTTTGAGTGTGTGTGTGTGTGTGAGTGTTTGTTTGAGTGTGTGGTGTGTGTGTGTGTGTGTGTGTGTGTGTGAGTGTTTGTGAATGTGTGTGTGTGTGTGTGTGTGTGTGTTGTGCACCAACATGGAAAACGCGCTATTAATACACGCATACTGAAGTGATGTCACTGACAAAGTTGACATTACGCCGCTAACCCTGATAACAAGCGTTCATAAATCCAGCGCTCATCAACACACTGCACATCCTCCAGCGCTCTATCACTCTCTCACACACACACACACACACACTGCAGCATCACGACAGTATCATTCAGATACGATTACAGTTCTTATTAATATTCCAAAGTAGCTTTCATTTTTCTATTTTCATTTTATTTAAGTTTGAATAATTTTGTTGTGTTTTTGTAAATTTCACAAGTCTTTTAATGTCCGAGTAGTTTTTTTTATTAATTTTCATTACAATTTTAGTGTGATTTTAGTAAATCAAGTTAAAATAAATTAAAATGTGAAATGTTGCCTTGACAACTAGCTGAAATAAAGTATGTTTAAGTTTTTTATATTTTATCATATTTCATATATATGTGATGCGATCTGGGAAAACCCGTCAGATGTCGCACTGGGACGTTTTCAGGAAATAGGTCGAATGTAAATCTTTTGTCAAAATTGGAGTTTCATTCAATTATTATTCTATAATATCTTGTCTATCATCTCTGAAAATATCTTGGCAAAATTCACTTGTTTAATTACAGTTAACTTATCAAAATAAACCACATAACATATATAATAAAGGCACATTTCCCGCCAGTCGTGTGTAAACTACGGCACGCAAAGTTTTTTAAATTTATTTATTTTTTAATATCGTGAGATGGCGGAGCGCAAGAAAACAACGCAGTCTGAAGCTGCTCACTTAAACGATCTTGCTTGAACCTGTGGATACTTTTTTCAGGATTCTTTGATGAATAAAAAGTTTAAAAAAAGAACATTTATTTAAAATAGAAATCTTTTCTAACTATATACGCTACTGTTTAAAAGTTTGGGGTCAGTACATTTTTATTCTTTCTTTTTTTGAAAGAAATTAAAACTTTTATTCAGCAAGGATGTGTTAAATTGTTAAGAAGTGATAGCAAAGATTTATATTGTTAGAAAAGAT
>NW_015628680.1:208284-210672 GCF_001515625.1 Sinocyclocheilus rhinocerous | reverse complement strand
GATTTCTGAAGGATAATGTGACACTTTATACTGGAGTAATGGCTGATGGAAATTCAGCTTTGCATCACAGAAATAAATTATATTTTAAAGTGTATTAAAATAGAAACCATTATTTTATATTGTAATAACATTTTGCAAGATTACTGTTTTTTTCTGTATTTTTGATCAAATAAATGCAGCCTTGATGAGCAGAAGAGACGTCTTTAAAAAACATTACAAGTCTTACTGATCCCAAACTTTTGAGCAGTAGTGTATATATAAAATATAATATATTTATTTTATAATTTTAAACATTTATTTATCTCAAGTAACACCTTTTTATGGTTTTAGTTTTAGTCAACTATAATAACTCTGACACAAGCTTACAAAAGGTGTTGACATGACCTTCTGGAGAACGTTCTGGCAAGTAGATAAAGTCAAGAGCAGGGTGGGAAATTAACCTTTAGTTAACCAGCCTCTGGGATGATGGGAGAGAAAAGTCTCCAATCAGAGAAAGCGTAAAACATTTGTTGTATTCGAGAAGATTCAAAATGTTTAAACGGAAGAAATACTGTAAAAAATGTAGTTGAAATTAGGGTTGCAAAAAGGTGGAAAATTTCCAGTAAATGTCGGAAATATTCCAGAAATTTTGGAAACCTTCGAGGATTTTTTTTTTTTTTTATATTCTAGGGATTTTTGGAAAGTTTCCGGAAATTTACCAGAAATTTTCCACCCCTAGTTGAAATAATCACCAAGTTTCCACATTAAAGAATTACACTTTTTATTTATTTATATCTACACTGCAATATTTACCTACAGATATTTTACTAAAACATTTGAATACATATTTGAGTGATGATGCAAACATATTTTTGGTTTAAATTCATTGAGTCGATTCAAATGGGAAGTGAATCAAACTCTAAAATCAATCAAATTCTATCAGCAGAATTTATGTCCAAATAAAAAACCTATTACAAATAATCCAAATTTTCCCAATGCTTAATTTCATTATCGTCAGTAAATAAATCCTGAGTGTTAATGGACGAGACTGGGAAGTGTCTGTGTGCATCTAATGAAGATGTTTTTTAATAATTCCTGCATTAATCAGCTCAAGCCGATTGTTTCTCATGTGCTGGTAATCCCAAGGTCATGGGTTTGATTCCCAGGGAATGCGTGAACTAATAAAATCCGTATCTTGAATACAATTCAAGTTGCTTTGGATAAAAGCATCTATCAAATGGCATAAATGTAAATACTAGAGCTCGACCGATATGAGTTTTGGGGGCCGATACGGATACCGATATTAGGGGGTAAAAAAGGGCCAAAATCGATATATCGGCCGATATTCTTGGTGGCAAACAAGTTTCTTTTTTCTGACCCCACTGATTTATATTTGTATAAATCAAGTTTTTGTTGATATTTTGAATTAGATATTATTTTTTATATTTCTGTTTTCATTTTAATTTTCAAGTTTTAGCTATTTTGGTGTGTTTCTATCATTTTTATTAGTTTTTCTTTTAAATATGTCCATATAGGTTTTTTTTTTAGTTTTAGTTTATTTAGTTTTAGTTATTTTAGTACTTACACTTGGCAACTAGCTGAAATAAAATACGTTTTATTATAAGTTTTTATAAACAGGGCTCGTACACATTTTTACCGATAAATTTCCATGACTTTTGAGAATATATTTCTTGACCTAATGTTCCATTATTTTACAAGTATACATGTAAAATAAGAATAAAAATCTGTTCGAATTTATTATTGCGATATGTGACTCTGCAGCACAAAAGCAGTGTTAAGTCGCTGTTGCTAAGAACTTCATTTGGACAACTTTAAAGATGATTTTCTCAATATTTAGATTTTTTTGCACCCTCAGATTCCAGATTTTCAAATAGTTGTGTCTTTTTCAAATATTGTCCTATCCTAACAAACCATACATCAATGGAGAGCTTATTTATTCAGCTTTCAGATGATGCATAAATCTCAATTTCACAAAATTGACCCTTATGACTGGTTTTGTGCTCCAGGGTCACAAATGTTAACTAAAATGAATGACTATTAATGCTACTTAATTGCCTTGTATGTGTTTTAATAAGTACAAGCTGCGACTGTGCCTCCACGCAGAAAACATATCATCACATCACTGAATATCATAATTGATTTAACCAATATTATCAACTAAACACTTCAGCGAAACCTATGGGAATAAGTACAACTAGGCGGTATATGTAAATTTTTTTAATATGTGACCGTGGAGCACAAAACCAGTCATAAGGGTCAATTTTTCGAAATTGAGATGTATACATCATCTGAAAGCTGAATAAATAAGCTGTATGGTTTGTTAGGATAGGACAATATTTGGCCGAGATACAACTATTAGAAAATCTGGAATCTGAGGGTGCAAAAAAA
>NW_015628680.1:191918-208271 GCF_001515625.1 Sinocyclocheilus rhinocerous | reverse complement strand
TGTTAGGATAGGACAATGTTTGGCCGAGATACAATTATTTGAAAATCTGGAATCTGAGGGTGCTAAAAAATCTAAATATTGAGAAAATCATCTTTAAAGTTGTTCAAATGAAGTTCTTAGCAATGCGTATTACTAATCAAAAATTAAGTTTTGATAGATTTACGGTAGGAGATTTACAAAATATCTTCATGGAACATGATCTTTACTTAATATCCTAATGATTTTTGGCATAAAAGAAAAATCTATAATTTTGACCCATACAATGTATTGTTGGCTATTGCTACAAATATACCCCAGCGACTTAACACTGCTTTTGTGCTCCAGGGACACATATTTTATTTTATACATATATTTTTAAGTAATTAATTTTTTTATAGTTGTAGTTTTAGTTAACAATGATAAAATAAGAATGCTTAGATACTTGTAAAACAAGACAAAAGCACTGAGTAAGAACACAGAAAGTAGAGTTCATCACTGTATTATTCTGAGAACTGATCGTGGCTTTCTTCGCCGAGACTCTGGTGTGTGTTTGTACCTGGTTCTCAGGAGTCAAGCGCGGAGCGGAGCTCTGGTTCCTCGACAGATGCTGATGATAGTGAATCATGTGTTGATTCTGCTGACTGTTATTTGACATTTCTGCCATTCGCCGCTCCATCTGCTCCAAACGCTCCAGAATCGACATCCTGAACTGGTTATCTAGAGAGAGCATCACAGAACATTCACAACCTGATTCATCACAGTAATGTGACGCAATTCTGAAGGAATGAGAAGAATTGCATGAGAGATTAAACTGAATAAATGGACGTTCTCTCCTAGAATACAGCGGGAGCTCAGAGTGAGTTTGCTGAAGCAACTATACTGGGAAAAAACTAGAGCAAATCTTTACTTATAAATTGCTAGTGAATTTCACAAATAATTACAAAGAAACAGCAAGTTGAATTACACATTGAATTAACTTGAAAATTTTAAGTAGAAAAACTGAAATAAACTTGTGTTTTTGTCATTATTTAATAAAGTCTATATAAGTTTTAGTTTATTTAGATATTTCAGTTATTTTTGTACTTCCACTTAAACTAAAGGAAAATGACAAATGTTGTCTTGGCACCATTTATATATACATATATATATACAGTGGGTACGGAAAGTATTCAGACCCCCTTAAATTTTTCACTCTTTGTTATATTGCAGCCATTTGCTAAAATCATTTAAGTTAATTTTTTTTCCTCATTAATGTACACACGGAGGAATGGCGGAGGATCCCCAAATCCAGGTGTGAAAGACTTGTTGCATCTTTCCCAAAAAGACTCATGGCTGTATTAGATCAAATGGGTGCTTCTACTAAATACTGAGCATTTTTCAGTTTTTCTTTTTTAATAAATCTGCAAAGATGTCAACAATTCTGTGTTTTTCTGTCAATATGGGGTGCTGTGTGTACATTAATGAGGAAAAAAAATTAACTTAAATGATTTTAGCAAATGGCTGCAATATAACAAAGAGTGAAAAATTTAAGGGGGTCTGAATACTTTCCGTACCCACTGTATATATAATTTTAAATGGCACTGTAAAAATTGGTGTAGAAACAATTTTCACTCAGAAATTGCCATTAAATTTCACAAATACTTACAAAGAAATGGTGTATTAAACTGGAATTTTTAAGCAGAAAAAATTAAATTGTATTTTCTTGTAAAATATACTCTATCAATCTTGTTGTGTTTTTGTAATTTTTATTAGTTTGTTTTAATATGCCTATATAGTTTATTTTTATTTATAGTTTATTTAGTTTTTTCAGTACTTCAACTTAAATGAAACCAAATCGAGAATTGTTGCCTTGTAAATGAAATAAAATGAGTTTTTTTTTTTTTTAAATTAAATTAGAAAAAAAAAAACGGTTAGAAAAAATTTCACTTATAAGTTGCAAGTAAATTTCACAAATATTGACACATTGAATTAAACTATTTTTTGAATTAGAAAGACTGAGATAGTATTATCTAAAACATGTGTTTTTGTCATTTTATTACTTTATGTTTTTTATATGTCTATATAGTTTTTTAATTAAGTTTTAGTTTATTTGGTTTTAGTTATTTTAGTAGTTTAACAAACTACAGGAAATGAGAAATGTTGCCTTGGCAAATAGCGGAAATTAAACTTAAATTAAAGTTTAAGTTTTTTATATGTTATATGTTATTTTATTTATTTAACTTAAGAGTAAAAAAAATATTGGTATAGAGTAGTAACTATTTTCTGTCATATATTTCACAAATAATTACAAAGAAATGGCAAGTAACACTGAATTAAATCTAAAATTTTGAAGTAGAGAAAATGAAATTATATTTTCTTTTAAAACATACTGTAATAATCTTGATGTTGTGTTTTTGTCATTTTGATTTTTTTTTATATGTCTATACTTTTTATTAAGTTTTAGTTTATGTAGTTTTAATTACTTTAGTACACCAACAAATTAAAAATGAGAAATGCTGTCTTTGCAACTCGCAGAAATAAAAAAAGTTTTTTATATATTTTATTTTATTTCGACTTACACGAAAAAAACATTGGTGTAGAAACAATTTTCACTAGAAAATTTTACAAATAACTGCAAAAAAAAAAGGCAAAAAAAATAGAATTTCTTGTAAAACTCTAATAAAATTTGTTTTTTTTTACATTGTACAGCATCAGTAAACATTATTTTCCCTGAACAGGAACTTTATTACATTGACCTGCATGAAAGACATTTGTAAAACATGTTTTCTTCAGAATACTCTTTGGATGATGAGCAGTAGGTTTATCACGAAGGAAACATGAACTCGGAACCGACAGCATTAAAATAATTTACAGTTCTCGATTCTCAACACTAATTCTAATATTTACATTCACAGACACAAAGCAGACGTGTGTGTGTGCGTGTGTGTACAATACACACACACACACTCACTCAGACACACACACACACACACACACTCAACAGGAACTTTATTACATTGACCTGCATGAAAGACATTTGTAAAACATGTTTTCTTCAGAATACTCTTTGGATGATGAGCAGTAGGTTTATCACGAAGGAAACATGAACTCGGAACCGACAGCATTAAAATAATTTACAGTTCTCGATTCTCAACACTAATTCTAATATTTACATTCACAGACACAAAGCAGACGTGTGTGTGTGCGTGTGTGTACAATACACACACACACACTCACTCAGACACACACACACACACACACACTCACTCACTCAGACACACACACACACACTCACTCAGACACACACACACACACACACTCACACACAAATATTTTTCACACACACACACACTCTCACACACACACTCACACATGCACGCACGCTCACTCACTCACACTCTCACACACACACACTCACTCACACTCTCACATATACACACACACACTCTCTCACAAATACAGTCACACACTCACACACACACACACACTCCTGCTCGCTCGCTCACACACTCACTCACACAGTCACACACTCACTCACACAGTCACACACTCACTCACACAGTCACACACTCACTCACACAGTCACACACTCACTCACACAGTCACACACTCACTCACACAGTCACACACTCACTCACACAGTCACACACTCACTCACACAGTCACACACTCACTCACACAGTCACACACTCACTCACACAGTCACACACTCACTCACACAGTCACACACTCACTCACACAGTCACACACTCACTCACACAGTCACACACTCACTCACACAGTCACACACTCACTCACACAGTCACACACTCACTCACACAGTCACACACTCACTCACACAGTCACACACTCACTCACACAGTCACACACTCACTCACACAGTCACACACTCACTCACACAGTCACACACTCACTCACACAGTCACACACTCACTCACACAGTCACACACTCACTCACACAGTCACACACTCACTCACACAGTCACACACTCACTCACACAGTCACACACTCACTCACACAGTCACACACTCACTCACACAGTCACACACTCACTCACACAGTCACACACTCACTCACACAGTCACACACACCCTCTCTCTCACACACACTCACAGTGACACAACTCACACACATTGATCTCTAAGATGACCCTCCAAACACACTTAGAGCAGCTTTAACACGCAGTCTGTCCTACCTACACCATCCACGTGTCTCTGCGCCATTGTTCAGACGATCCGATACAAACAGCGAATCAGAAAAAGCACAACTCCATCTCTCTCTCTCTCTCTCGGTCAGGACTGAGACATGTTCGAAAATATGAGTACACAAGCATAAAAATGTTTTTGAGCACAAACACACTCAGTACTCAGACACACAATCAGAGAAGTACAGGTGCATCCGATCACAGAGCGACACGTGAGAGAGAGCCAGACGGACGAAAGAAAGAATTCCACACGGACAAGATCCTGCGGGATCCTGACAGACGTCTGTCCTCGAGCGGGGAAAGTCCCGAATGAGACGAGAGAGGGACGCAGCGGAGCTTAAATTACGGAGAGAGACAGACCTCGTACACATGGATTTAAATAGGCTTTAAGTGAGCGGCAGAAATAGAAACCGGCTGATATCCACACTGAAGCGCAGAAATATAGACACACAGACACACAGAGCAAAGCAGTGTCAGTGATGTGTGTCTATTAGAAAGAAGAGAAAGATTTCGGTCTGATGTTCACGACTCTATGTGCTGCAAACACACTTTTAACTTGTTATTTATATACTATAATATTCATTAATATTTTTACATTTTCTCTCTCGGTTTTTATTTTAATTTGAGTTAAAGCTTTTATTTTTATATTTTCAGTTTTATTTTAATTTTTGAAAGCAATTTTATTATGTCCTTTTGTTAGTTTTTTATATTTTTATTTAGCTTTAATTAATTTTTTACTTAATTTTTAGTAGGTTTAGTACATAAACTTAACTTTAAGTAAGTCTAATATTTATAATTTATATAATTTATGTTTTATTTAAATACTATTTAATACTCGTAGCTGTTGTTAATAACTGCAACACTGGACGAATAGAGTTTCAATCACGGATCAATTACGACGTTTAGCGCTTTAATGCTCAGAACAGACTGTTGTGATGAAATACTAATAAATCATAATCTACAAAGAATAAATAAAGCGATTAATTTTGTGAGTCTCGAAGTTTCAATAACTACTTTCTTCAATAATAACAATAATTATTGAGTGGAAATTTGATTTCAAGTCAACATTATTTATATAGCGCTTTTCAAAATACATATTGTTTCAAAGCAGCTTTACAGAAAATCATAACGTTAATATTTATAAAATATTAATATCTTCATGCCTTATAGTTGCATTTATCAGATTAGAGCTGAATGATAATTTAATCACATTTTGCAATGATATAAACACAGAGCTGATATTTGCTATAAAGTACATATTTCTTATGAGTGTTGGGAATAAATCCAAATTTATATGTCTTTTTAGTATTTTAATTTAGATTAGAGTTATTAATATATTAATAATAATTTAATTTAAATACTTTTAAGTCGTCCTTCAGAACCCCTGAAATCAATGCATGTGCCGCTGTCCTGTGCTTTGAGTTCACTCTTTTTGTAATATACCACAATCATTTCTATACCTTTATTTTATTCGATTTGATTACTTCCATATTTCTCACGCAAACGTCATCTTCTGTCACCTGTGATCACGTTTCATCTCTGCGCTTCTGCTCGTATGACCATCATCTCTCTTCTGTTACGAGCACAGATCAAATGATCCGGCCATTCTCATCTGTGATGCTCTTCACATGGAGGATCAGAGTGTGTGTGTGTGTGTGTGTGTGTGTGTGAGAGAGAGAGAGAGTGTGTGTGTGTGTGTGAGTACCTGTTTTTCTATTCTGGTGGGGACTTAAACCTGAATACACACGGACTCATGGGGAAGTGTGTGTGAGTGTGCGTGTGTGTGTGTGAGTGTGTGTGAGTGTGCGTGTGTGTGTGTGAGTGTGTGTGAGTGTGCGTGTGTGTGTGTGAGTGTGTGTGAGTGTGTGTGTGTGTTTTACTCACCATCCAGTGATAACCAGTCCAGCTGTGAGCTCGGTAAGGACGAGGCGTTGCGAGCGCGATACTCAAACAGCACTGAGGAGGAGACGGCGCTGGAGTCCTTCAACACGTGCAGAGCGACGAGTCCAGCTTCATGAGCTACACACACACACACAGAGAGAGAGAGAGAGAGAGAGGAAACCGTATATTTAAGACAAGACTCTACAGGCAAAAACCATTTATTTATTTTTTTCATGCACTGGTGTGTTTTGAGATTTTGCTCTTTTTTGCTTCCATATCATGTCTCTTCTTTCAGTCTAGTGGAAAGAAAACATAAAAATACACTATGAAGTGTTTATTTTGTGTTTACTTTGTCTGTTTGCGTCTGTAGATTTCAATCTTTAAAGAGTTTTTTCTCTCACAAACACCACACTTTACAGTTTTATTCCTCTCTATATTCTGAAGGTTTGTTCATATTTCATTCACACTGATTTATACATTTTACTCCTGAAAACATGGTGAAAATGTGTTTGTGTTCTGTCTGTTGACAGTATTTTCTGATTTATGGAGTGATAAAAAGAGAAATCCAGAACCTTCTCTGGAAAAACCTTTAACTCTCAATTCTTTATTTGCATATTTAAAGAAAACCCAATACAAAATGTATTGTAATGTAAAAAAAAATGTCTCCTATTCACTTGTAGTGTCTTTCCGCTTATTTGAAGTTTATGTTTAACTAAAGGAGAATTTGAAAACCCGTCATCTAGACATTAATAAATTGAGATTTTACTGTTTTTATTACACTAAATAAATTGAATGCTTATACACAAAATCTGTGTGACATGGAAAGTCGTCTACAGTAGATGTGTATGCAGTGAGATTGTATTGTTTTGCTCTTCAGTTGAACTGGCTTCCCTCTTTCAGACTGAATGTGTTCTCTAAAGCTGTGAGCGCCTCCGTCTGGCTGTGTGTGAGACTGACTCTGACCGCAGGTGTGTGTGTGGTGTGTGTGTAGAGAAGCAGGAACTCTGCTCTGGTCAAACACACATGAGTATCGGCTGTCTGTCTCTGACCACGGGCCTGTGATCAACACCTTCACTCCGCCCTGAACCACGGAGAGTAAACCAGGGTTATTAACGCAACCCAAAACCATAAAAACATTCTCGTCACTTGAAATCAAAGAATATAAAAAAAGGGTTTCGTTTTAGTTGAAATTTTTGTTATTTTGCTAATAATTTGGTTATTTTGTTTGTAATAAAATAACACCAGCGTTATATTTTGAATTAGTTTTTATTTTTATATTTTCCATTTTTATTTTAATTTGAGTTAGTTTTAGTAATTTTGCTTTTATTTTTTTGTCATCAAGTTTTTTTAATGTCTATATAAATTTTATTTATTAATTGACTAATATTCAACTAGCTGAAATAAAAAAGTTTAAGTTTGAATATATTTTATATTTTCATTTATCATTTTCACTTAGTTTACTAAAGTTAACTAAAAAAATAAATTATATACATGCCGTAGGTAATCACAGCGTGCTGATAATCAGCCATATCTCACGTCTATGAGTGTGATATTGTGTTTATACAACAGTTCGACGCCACGAGTGTGTAAATATATAAGAAAAACAACAACAGTGTCTTTAAAAAACCTTTTGTGCAGAACTTCTTCCTTCCGCCAGATTCAAATCTCAGTTTGACAATTTAACAGCTGAGCTCAAGATCAGTAACTAATTCGAAAACGTCACTTTAAAACTAGTAACGAAGGAGGAACGTTGAGTTGCTTCATTAAAAGCTTATTGTATTACTGTATTAAAAGCTCACTGTATTATGAAGAGTATTATGAGAGAGAGATGGACTGAGCGAGTGTGATTACCTGCATCTGATACAGCATTCATTCTTCAGCTCAGTCTCATATTCACAATAAAACATTAGTCTGAATGTCCGCTGAGGAAAGCGATATCTTTGTCGTACTCTCCTTTCATCTATTAAAGGTGATTTCCGATGACAGCGCTGCTCAGTGCATTTGTTAACTGCGTCTTACAAGCTGTTGTTAAAAGTAAAAAGAACTTCCGTTTCAGTCTCTTTCAATATAAAAGTCTTTACTGCCAACTTGTAAAACAGTCTCTTGTCGCCATCTAATGGCGGAACAATGTCACAAAAATCACCATCATGAACACACACACACACTGTTTCTCAATACTAAATACTACTATGAATATAAAATAGTATTTATTGAATAATAAACAACAACAGCCATAATAAAAGTTGCTAGACAATTCAGTCAAAAGTACAAAGGCAGCGCTCTGATATAAAGCATTAAAATTACATAAAATATAACGTGATGAGATTTTGCTCTCAGCTAAAACTATTTGCTCTGGAACAAATAAAAATTAATGACACCAAAGACTGCCCGTTACAATTACCCCAAATGAATTATATCTCATGTTTAACCACTATAGAGACATCAGAGCCAGCTGTGATTTCCAGAAGATCTGGCCGAGGTGAGGCTGCTCTCTGCAGGTTCATGAGCGCTGAACGGCCGTTGACGCCCTGGAGCTCACATCTCCCAAAACGTCGAAGCAAATTTTCAAATAGATGTTTATCTTTATTAACAAACCACATATTTGAAGTCTAAACAAGTACATTCTCGCCTAAAAAAAACTCTTAAAACTACATTTGGGCGTCCGCCATGACACTCGCTGTGAGAAATACGGGAAGCGGAGTGATACAAATGGTGAAACGGTTGGAGTGCTGTTATCACTAGAATATTGCACCGTTGGAAAAGGCTCTCAGCCAATCAGATTCGAGGACCAAAAAGAACTGTTGTGTGTATATATGTATATATATATATATATATATATATAACTTTTATAGTATCTCAATTATACTAAAATAACACTGGTGTTGTTAACCAAACGAAACACAAGCACAAAAACACATTTTATAATCAGAACAGAACTTTTGTTCTTCTACTACAAATAGTCTAGGGCTGCACGATTAATCGTATGTGATAGTCATGCGCATCTCGTCAGTAAAGCCGGCTCTGTGATTAGTAGTAAATCTCCAGCACGTGCTTTCAGATGGAGCGGCATTTACTACACGAGCCGTAGTTCACTGACAAGCTACGCAAAATAAATTGCAGACGATATGATCGCGCGATTATGAAATCGAAGAAATCGTTCGCGATAATGAAAGCTGTTTGCGTAGCTTCTCAGTGAACTACGGCTCTGTGAAGTAAATGCTGCTCCATCTGAAAGCAGGTGAAAATACCACATTTAATAACATGTTTTTACTCCAAACTCACTTCATAACGTCAGTCAAGTGTTTGAAATAAATCCTTCTGTGAGATGATGTAGCTTCTTAAACGGAATAAGGCACACAACATATTTCATAGTATTCTAAGCAGTGATAAAGGCTATGTCGATTAGCATTGCATTATAGATAAACTTTATTTTAATGAAAATTATAATAAGACCTCAGATAAACCATATATTGCCGTAGTCGTGT
This sequence comes from Sinocyclocheilus rhinocerous, assembly GCF_001515625.1. NCBI lineage: Eukaryota > Metazoa > Chordata > Actinopteri > Cypriniformes > Cyprinidae > Sinocyclocheilus > Sinocyclocheilus rhinocerous. The sequence continues at coordinate 198,742 of NW_015628680.1, read as the reverse complement.
GTTTATTAGTCACACTGAATCAACGAAAGCATTTAAATCTTCTGTTTATTCAGCAACCGCAGGGTTTCTTCTGTGAGGCGTATTTGGAGTTTCAGGGCGAGAGCGCCCTCTGGCCTTCGGATGGAGATTTACTGCTGATCACAGAACCGTGCTTCACTGAAAGATACGCATGACAATAGCAGCTTCTGCCTAATCGTGATTTCAATTTCATTTAGATTTATCGTGCAGCCCTAAAATAGTCCATGCTTAAACTTCAGAAAATAATGTTTGTTCACTTAAAAGACTTAATATATAGATAACAGATGTGAAGATTCATACCTCCGGGTACGACCACTCGGGTGAGAAGTCCGTGATGTTGGCCAGCTGCTGGGTTTGTTCCGGTGAGCAGTTTGTAAGGAGCAGGAAGGGCAGGAACGAGGTGGACGGTGTCGGCTGAGGCGGAACCATGTACCTGACGGGGTAAACGGGCGGAGCCAGGGTGGGAGGGTGGCTGACGGGCTCCTCTGTGATGAGCTCAGATATGAGGTCGGGGAAGGCGGAGTCAAACGTCAGCCCCGCCTCCTCGCCGTCGATATGGTCACAGTGGGTGGTGTCCATGGGCGTGACGTCTGATTCGAAATGTGCTTGAGTGGGCAGAGACTGCTCCTCCTTCACTTGAACGGGACTCACGCTTGGGGGCGTGGCCGGGGGCGGGGTCAGATTTGGTGGTTGAATGCACATGGGGTGCGTTTCTAGAGGACAAGGGTGCTGTGACTCAGCCTTTTCTCCCTCTGTAGGCAGCTGATTGGTCGGCAGCACTTCGAGGGAGGGTGTTATCTGGGTCATCCTGTTGACCTGATTGGTCAGTAGATGACCAGGCGGGGCTTCAGCGTTGAATCCGGTGGGAGGAGCTCTGTTGTCGGAGGGAGGGACAGACAGTGGGGGACTCAGCGAATCGAGTCCTAATGACGACTCCAGACACAACGGGAGCAGCGCGGGAGTCGTTCGCGTCGGAGAGAGCGAAAGAGACAGGGAGACTGGACTGGAGGAGGGACGACCCGGAATACTCTTCCTTTCCGTCTCAGAAGAGAGGGAGGATAGAGACGACGGCGGAGACGTGGGAGAAAGAGACAGAGCGAGAGACGGGGGCTGAGGAGATGTAGAAAGAGGCGGAGACGGGGAAGAGGAGGCGGAGTGGGATGTGAGGGCGGGGCCTCCGTAGGTCTGCCCCTGTTTGGGGCAGTTGAGAAAGGAATCGGGGTCAAACGGGAGCAGCGAGGGCGAGGGAGACGTTGGGTTTGGGTGCAGGAGCATCCCGGGGGTGTCTGGGACAATGCGGTCGGTCAGCAGCAGTCCTCCAATCACAGGGCTGGGCAGGAGAGTGAGTGACAGCGTGGCCACGCCCTGATTGGGTGGGGCAGGGCTCGGTGGGGAGGCGGAGCTTGGCGGGGAGGGCGTGTCCTGTTTGGGCGGCACAGGAGATAGAACGAGCCGCCCGCCGGTGCGGGTGAGCGACAGTCGTGTGGAGCCTAGCTTGCCCTTTGGCTCCTCCCCACAGCCACGCCCCACCAGTGCTGCCGTCGTCATGACGATGAGCGCATTCTGCGGCAGCGCCACCGCTGCCAATCCGCCCCGCTGGTCACCGTAGAATCCGTTTCCGTTGCTAAGAGCGATTGTCGCCGCCCGCTGCGTTTGGGGCGGACTCGAGGAGGACGAGGAAGAGGCGGAGCACGGTGAAGCCCCGCCCCCAGTGTCCTCGACCCGCCCACCATCTTCTGGCGCACCAGAGAGCTGCTTCCTCTCTGAAGGCATGACAGCGACTAAAGCATCGCCCGGGCCCACCTCTAGCCCCGCCTCCGCTCCGGAGCCCTCATTGGCCAGATTCTGCAGCTCGCTGAGGGCGGGGTGAGGGGTGGGCAGTTTGGGTGAGATGATGCGATGTTTGGTGCTGTTGCAGCGGTGAGGAATGTTGGATCCGGGAGATGCTGCGGGAAACACGTCACACATGGCAAATCAATGACCCTGGGGTTTATTTCCTCAAAAACAAGCTTGTAAATACAGTATTATTGTGAAACATCATTACAACTTAAACTATGTGAATATGAATATATCGTGAAATGTAATTGTGTGTGTCTGTCTGACTGTGAGTGTGTGTTTGTTTTGTGTGTGAGTGTGTGCGTGTGTGCGTGTGAGTGTGTGTGTGTCTGACTGTGTGTTTGTTGTGTGTGTGTGTGTCTGACTGTGAGTATGTGTTTGTTGTGTGTGTGTGTGTGTGTGTGTGTCTGTGTGTTTGTTGTGTGTGTGTGTGTGTGTGGTTTGGTCTGTTGTGTTTCTAGGATCTGTTGCACCATCTGCTCCACTGAGAGCTCGACAGAACCGTTGCCTTCACAAGACCATTTCATACTGTGGACTAAACCCACACACAAACACAGATATAGAGTCTCAAATGTTCTGATGATCAAACGCTGAATTATTGAAAATGTAACGCACACACTGAGTGATTTGAGGTTTTTTGCATTAAATTTTCAACTCTTCAGCGGTCCGGTGTCAATTATTCTGCCTGTACCACAGCGACCGCATTTTTGCAGCACTCTCATATGTAACAGATGAAATACTGTACTTCCCGAAGAGGCCATTCTGAGATAGATTCAGATCAGGCGTGTGATTGGTGGTTTGCTCGTGCTGCAGGCGTGTGATTGGTCACTCACACATGGGTTTGAGTTGAGACAGCAGTTCGTCTTGGCTCCAGCGCAGAGTGTCCCTGCGGTCGGTCAGAGCACACGACTTCACACTGTCCTCCAGCGACGGCACGTTCAGATAGTGCACGAGAACAATGTCTGGGTTCTGAACACACACACACACACACACAAATAAACACACACACACGGGTCAGTTAAATTTTCTAATAAAACACTGTCATATTTTTTTTTTAATAAAACAGTGTCATTAAATTCAAATAATTGTAATAAACAAAAAATTAAACAAATCATAAAAATGTAAAATAATTAAAAAATAAAAACTATTAATGTAATACACGTACTACTACTAAAAATAAATAAATCTGAAAAAATTTAAATCTATTTAAAAAATAAATGAAGAAATAGTTTTAGAATAAAAATAATGAAAATAAAACACTTACTAAAAATGCATTAAATCATGAAAATGTTTATTTAAAATAAATAAAAAATTTTACAATAAAAGCAATTAAAATAAAACACTTACATTTTAATCACAAACATTTAAAAATGAAATAAAAAAAGAGTTAGAGAATATAAAATAAAATGTACTAAAAAATTAAGTTATAAAATTAAAAAATTAAAAATATAAAATTAAAATAAGGAAAGTTTTTAAAATAAAAACAATTAATATAAACCTACTAAAAATTTATGAAATAAAAATGTAAAACTGACAAAAATAAATAATTTTAATGCAAAAAATTATTAAAATAAAACACTACAAATGTATGAAATCATAAAAAATGTAAAATTGAAATAAAGAAATAGTTTTAAAATAAAACAACTTAAAACAAAACACTTTCTAAAATTAATAAAATCATCAAAATGTAAAATTGAAATAAAGACATGATTTAAAAATAAAAAATTTAAATAAAACTAAAAAATGTCGTTTTATAATTAAAATTTAAAAAAATATTTTTTTCAGTTTTTATTTTAAATGACCTTTTTTAAGTTAATTCTTTTATTTCATGTTCACTGTAAACACTGTACAATGCTAACGTAATGCATAGATGCTGTATAAAATTATTTCTATTACTACAATAACTTCTTTGACATGCACAGATCCTGGCTTCTCATTGGCTAGATTAGTGTCACATGCTCATAATAACTAACCTGCAGCAGCCAATAGCATCTCCTGTGGAATGTTGGGACGATGGAGGAATGAACATAACAACCGTAAAGACACTGCAGGAGCAGAGAGGGAAACGTATGAGCGTCACATCATCACACACACACACACACACACTCACACCCACTAACTCACACACACACACACACACACACACCTCCATGCCCTGAACCTTCAGTTTCATGTGATCCTCTCTGGTCGTCTTTCCGTCCTTCCTCTTCTTCCAGCAATATCCATCTTTCCGGTATTTGACCTTCTTGCGATTGTACAGGATGACTGAACCGTTCTGTGGCCTGTGTGTGAACACACGAACATCAATCGTGCCAGCATCAATGTAATTCGCCAAATTAATCAGAAACGAGGAATACAATCAGACAGCTTAACCTCGTTTCAAAATATTCAATATTCACTAGATGCATACAGGCAGTTAATGTACAGCCACTGTACATTTAATTCATTAACTTTCAAATAAAATTAACTTGTGAATCATATTAAATAGGATAATGATGAGAATCTAAGTTTTTATTGCTATAACTGTCGTCAGGTGTGAGTTACAATGTTTCTCGTCCTCAGCATTTCAGATTGAACTGCTGCTGATATTTGGACATTATCTTGTCATTTTTCTGTTTTTCTGTGAAAATGAAATTAAATGCGATCACACAACTGACCTGGTCTTAAGCATGCAAGAAAGCCACTCGTCATGTCTGTCGAACGAAATCAGGAACGATGCAATTTCCTGAAACACACACACGAAAATTTACACTATCATTTAGGAGCCATTATAAACCAGCTGTTTTGATCAGAGTTATTGTTCTTAACTAAACTAAAAAAAATAAATAAATAAACATTTTCATTACTAAATAAATAAACATAAATAAAATAAACTTCTTTTATTTCAGCTAGTTACTCTTATTTTCGTTTAGATTAACTAAAATAACTAAAACTAATACTAAAAAAATGCATAAAAAAAAAATAAAAAAAATCTTGAAATTCAATTACTAAAACTTTAACTCAAATTATACTTCTAAATAAAAGCAAATTAAAGATTACAATTATAAAAATGTCAAATTAAAATGAATAAATTAAAAATAAAAACAAGTAAAAAATAAAACACTAAAAATGAATAAAATCATAAAAATGTAGCACTGAAATAATTGTAAAAGTCAAGTCACCTTTATTTGGATAGTGCTTTATTCAATACTGATTGTGTCAAAGCAGCTTTACTTTTTTGTTATTTGAAATGAAATAAACGTTAACGGACATACAACAGAATATTAAAACACTTCAACTAATTTTTATTTCATCTTTTTGCCACTGCAGAAAGTACAGAAACTTAAGACAAAAACAACAGACATATTTAAACAAAACATGACATATGAAAATAGAAACTAATTTGAAATACACGCACCTCGTTGGTGTTCCAGCGCAGTCTCTCTTTGGGGAAAGTGGTGGTGCGAGGCAAACACTCCAGCAGCTTATTGGGTAAGAAGGCTTTCATCTGACCGCTGGACTCTGTTTAACACCAAACACGGGTCAGAATCACACATCACTGGAGTTATCATGATTCTGACTGATACTGATCATGAAGAGTGCGTGTGTGAGAGAGTGTGTGTGTGTACTGTGTGAGTGTGTGTGTGTGTGAGAGTGTGTGTGTGTGTGTGACTGTGAGAGACGGACCGGACTCAGTCGTTGCGTCCTTGTTGTTCATGGTGAAGTTCACACACTCCTCCGGTCTGCAGGAGGCAGTCACATGATCCAGGGAGGACGAAACTGCGACACTGACAGGAAATTAAATAAAAGTTAACAGAAATAAAATAAAGTCTAAAAAAACCACACACATTTTATTTCAGCTAGTTGCCAACATTTCTCATTTTACTTGATGTACTAAAATAACTAAAACTTATAAAAAAATAAAATAGATAAAAACTAGAGACATGATCTGTAAAAATAAGCAGAATTAAGATTTATATTTGCATCTTTTCACTGAGCTGAACGTCAGAGCGTTATGATGTGATTACAAAACATTACAAGCATCAAATCAAATGTACTTTCCCAGATTGTGTCCATGGTTATGAATGATTCATTAGTTATAAACCAAGTAAAATTAAAAAAAAGACATTGAAGTAGAAATATTTCTAAAAAAAATTCTAAATACTAAATTCAATCAAATATATACACTACCTGTCAAAAGTTTGGAATCATTAAGATTTTTTACATGATTTTACAGATGTATACATTATCATTTAAAAGTTTAGAAGAAACAATAAAAAAAAAAGAAATTAATACTTTTATTCGTCAAGGATGCATTCAATTGGTCAAAAGTGACAGTAAAGACATTCATAATGTTACAGTAGATTTCTATTTCAAATAAATGCTGTTCTTCTGAACTTTCTATTCATCTGTGAATCATGAAAAATAAAATGCATCACAGTTTCCACAAAAATATTGTGCAGCACGACTGTTTTCAACATTGATAATAATCAGAAATGTTTCTTGAGCAGCAAATCAGCATATTAGAATGATTTCTGAAGATCATGTGACACTGAAGACTGGAGTAATGATGCTGAAAATACAGCTGCGCATCACAGAAATAAATTACAGTTTAACAGATATTCACATAGAAAACAGCTGTTTTACATTATAATAATATTTCACAATTTTACTCTATTTTTAATCAAATAAATGCCTTGGTGAGCAGGAGAGTCTTACTTTAGCAACATTAAAAAACAATAAAAAATCTATATTCTTTCAAAAACATTATATATATTTCTTTTTTTTTGACTGATAGTGTATGTTGATTCATGAACCACATAAAATGCAGAAACACTGAATCAGCAGCTGCGGTGGATGTGATTTCAAACACATACACGCACACACGCACACAAACACACTCACTCACACACACGCACGCACGCACGCACGCGCGCGCACACACGCACACACACACACACTCACACACACTCACTCACTCACACACACAC
>NW_015628680.1:186572-191853 GCF_001515625.1 Sinocyclocheilus rhinocerous | reverse complement strand
ACTCTCACACACACACACACTCACACACACACACACTCATGTGAACTGAAACTGACATTTTAAAAATACAATAAAAGGCACCAGATACAAATAAGATTAAAATATATATATAACTCGATTGCAACTGTGATGCATTTCTATGGAAAGTCTTTCTCTCTCTGGATCTGTCGCCTGTGTTGCCTGGTAACCGCGGCAGCTAGTGATACAATGTATTCTCAAAGTTCTCTCTCACACACACACACAAACACACACTCACACAATTTATAATTATTTCATAATTCATTTCTGTAGGGTCCTATGAAATCTGTATTATTTTTTCCAAAAATCCTTTCACATTTTTTTTTTTTTTCTGTTTTAATTTTTCTGGAATCTGTTTTAATGGTAAAATTTAATTATAGTAATTTAGTAAAAGTATGTCTAATTAATTGAAATCATTCAGCTTATATAATTTATTATTATTATTACCATTAAAATCATATATATTTATATTATTATTAAAGTATTTTTAAAAAATAAATAAATTATTAGAGCCTTATTAAATTCATTGTTTTTCTGTTTGTTTTTTCCATTGTAATTTTTCTGGATAAAGGTTTTTCTGTTTTTAATTTTCTGTACTCCATTGTAATGGTTAATTTTTTGTACGTTTCACAAAAATTGCATTTTTATGGCCTTATGAAATACATTTTTTTTATCTCTGAAATCTTGTTTTGTTTTTACCATATGTCTTTTGTTTTATTTTTTCTGGATTCCATTGTATTGGTTTATGATTGATAATGAAATCCTCATGCGTTTCAGTATCAGTCATTGAGCGATGTATAATAGTATTCGGTAATGCGATATATCACGATAATGAACATGCACGATATTGTTATCGTAGGCACTTCAAAATACAGAGAATAATTATTTATTACAAATTATTCAGATTTTTCGAATGCATTTTAAGAATACTTTTCATGTAAACACGCCCGGATGAGAAGCGCACTTTCACTCTCTGACAGCAGGTGGCGCTGAACAGCAGAAATGCAGCCGTTACCCTGGAAACCCTGTAAACAAAGCAGCTGCAGCGCTACTTCCTGAAACCTCTTTAAATGATTTAAACAGCCATTCAGATTAGTGTATTCGCTATGATGTTCATCACAGCGCCAAATACTTACATATTTAGACATAATAGGCTATTTATTTTCATACTTTTTTTACATTTTAATCTGGACTACAACATGTCCTAGATATTGTTTGAAAGTGTTTTGATTCTTTATTGTTCAGTCACACTTTACATTAAGGCCCCATTAGTTAATTCATTAGTTAACATAAACTGCTAATGAAAAATTCTACTAAACATTCATTAATCTTAGTTAATATCAATATTTAATAACACATTGTTAAAATCAAAAGTTGCTACTGTGTTATTTAATGAGCTAACATGAACTAACAGTTGTATTTATTAACAAAGATTAATAACTTCTGTAGCAAATGTAGCTATTATTAATGTTAGTGCATTAACTAAGGTTAACTAATGAGATTTTATTGTAAAGTGTTACCTATCGGTCTTTATAATTATTTTGCACTTTAATCTGTGTGAAATTATTTACTTTATACATTTTTCGTGTATTGGTTTATTGTATATAAATGTTGTTTTTTTTGTTATAAGAAAAAAGTTATTAAACCTGTAATACTTTATGACAACGCTTTTTTTGCGACTAAATTTCAATATCGTGATAATACCGTATACCGTGCGTTAGCAATTAATTGGCGGCATTGCTCTCAAGAAGACTTAAAATGACTGAAAATATGACAAAACAAGCATTAAAATATGCTAAAACAACTAAAATTGTAAGATATTTCTACCTAGCAAATCATGAATGACTGGAAAATTCTTGTAAATTAAATTGGTTAACAGTTAGCGGGATCCCTGAAAAGCACTCAGCTCTTAAAACTTACTGGAATTGATTTTATATTATATTATTTTAATTATTTTAGTTAGGCTTGTTAAATATATAAAATGCATATCCGAGTCTGAAATTGGATTGGATTCATTCAGATTGATGAACATCAGTGCATGTAAACAAACCCAGTGTTAAACTTAAAAATTAGAAACTTAAAAAATGTAAATCTTAGAAAATGATCCGACTAGGGGTCGACCGATTATCGGCGCCGATATTAAGCTTTTTTTATGGTTATCGGTATCAGTCATTTTCACAACCGATTTGCCGATAAAATAATTTAAAAGCATTTAAAGAATGTTTTTGTCAGAGCCCTTGTTATTCTTAATTTTGACATTAATTTTCATTTTTACACCAGACATATATATCGGTTATCAACAATAATGCATTAATATAGAATTCAACATTCCAATGTGACCGTCTTTGTCTTTTGCAAATTTTGTAAATGCAGCTCATTTACTTTTAGAAGCTGGAATATCATGAAAACTGTAAGCTTGCTCACAGACTGCGGAATATCAATACTAATACAGTACAGAATTCCACAAACAACCACATCACAACTGTTTTCAACCAATCAGCACTCTCGATTCAGCATAGCCCCGCCTCCAGCTGCTACATGCTTATTACTGTCAGTAGATTTTAGAAGAAAACAATGTTAATTGACTAAATGCCACGGATTTGTCGGCCAATTAATCAGGCTATGTGAAGTCTGAATACTAACATAATAATAATAACAATAATTATCTGTATAAATGTTTCATTGCATTTCAACATATTTCAGTGTATATTAATGATTTATGAAGCTGTGTGTGTTAATGATCAAAACATATTATTCTGTGAATGTGTTCACATGATGTTGTGTCTGATTCAGTTCTGATCTACACTAATTACTACAAAATACTGTGCTAGTACTGTGGTACAGTGGCATCAGATAATGCAATGATACTGAATGCTTACCATATTTACCATGGTATTTAAACATTAATACAAGGAGCAATGACAGTGTACAAAAACGTGACATAACGGCACCATCTCCTGCATACACACCTGGTACCGAAACACACACACACACACACACACACACATACCTACCTGTCGACGCAGACCGGACCGACCGAAACCGTCTGAGATTCATTATTTTATTCAGAAACATAAATATGTCAAACCAAAAGGCCCCGGACTGACACACACACACACACACCGATAAGCGGGATATAAACACACACGCGATACGCTAACGCAGGAGGAACAGAACCGCGCTCGCACACCGGGACCGAGCCGAACGGTGCAGACGGGTTCTGATAAACCGCTGTTAGCACGCTGACAGTAACGCGTAACCGCAACGGCGACGAATTCCGCCACTTACCTTCCGCCTTCACGAGCGCCGCCATCTTCTTCACACCAGTGACGTCACGCAGGCGCGCACCAGCCGGAGCCGAGCACGCGCACAGACAGACAGCTAGCTAGAGATAGACAGATAGATAGATAGACAGACAGACAGACAGATAGACAGATAGAACGATAGATAGATAGTAAGATAGACAGACAGACAGACAGACAGACAGATAGAACGATAGATAGATAGATAGAACGATAGACAGATAGATAGATAGATAGAACGATAGAACAATAGATAGATAGTAAGATAGACAGACAGACTGACAGACAGACAGATAGATAGATAGAAAGATAGATAGATAGATAGACAGACAGACAGACAGACAGACAGATAGAACGATAGATAGATAGATAGAACGATAGACAGATAGATAGATAGATAGAACGATAGAACAATAGATAGATAGTAAGATAGACAGACAGACTGACAGACAGACAGATAGATAGATAGAAAGATAGATAGATAGATAGTAAGATAGATAGATAGATAGATAGATAGATAGACAGACAGACAGACAGACAGACAGATAGAACGATAGATAGACAGACAGACAGATAGAACGATAGACAGATAGATAGATAGACAGAGACAGATAGATAGATAGACAGAGACAGATAGATAGACAGATAGATAGAAAGACAGACAGACAATAGATAGATAGATAGATAGATAGACAGATAGATAGAACGATAGAAAGATAGTAAGAGACAGACAGACAGACAGATAGATAGAACGATATAGACAGACAGACAGACAGATAGAACGATAGATAGAACGATATACTTCATTCTAATGCTCATTATATTAGCGTTAGCCGCGCTTATGCTAACGATTACCTACTCTAATAAGAGCGTTCATTTCAATCCTATGTTCAAATTAAAATATTGAATAATATCCATAACAGAAGCGGTGTTTCCCACAGACTTGCACTCTATTTGTGGCGACATATATATGCAGATTCATTCTCTGCCAGCAGGAGGAGCTTGTAGAGCAGGAGAGATAAGAGGTTTCCCTGGTAACCGCTGTAAACAAATAAGCGCTGTGCTCACAAACGCTGCTTTATCAGGCATTACAGGCAAGATGAAATGAAAATGACATCCATAATTTTCTGAAGACAGTCGGTTTCCTTCAGAAATAGTGATATAAAAAATTTATTTGTGGCGGTCAGTTTTGATATTGTGGCGGGTGCCACAAATAAATCAATGTATGGGATGAAATGAAACTTACCTGCTTGAACTCTTTCATTTGATCCGGGTGTCTGTCTTTAAAGTGTTTTGTTAGTTTGGTGTGTTTCCTCGTTTAGATGTCGCCACGTCTCCGTGCTTTTATAAAGAGAGCGCATCTGCGCACCTTTCGGATTCAAGAACCGGGTTGACCGGGTACTCGGTACCAGCGGTACTTAAAAAAAACCTGGTAACGTAACATTTTCATTTTTTTAGTACCGACTTGGTACCGAAGTACCGGGTCTTTTGACAACACTATTTCATACTGACTGTATTTTCATGGTGAATTTGTGTTGGTTTTTATTTTGAAAGTAAAACACAGTGCCGATAGAGAAAATACCTTTTATTTGTATAAAATCATTATTACACAGCATTAATCTCCTGTCAGAGGGAGGAAGAGAGACAGATGTACAGAATCATATGGCTGCCGAGTTCAGACAAAACCTCATCAATGACAGTAATCAGCAGAAATAAGATCAAATCAGAGCATCGTGTGTGATGACAGCGGATAAAACCAACCGCCAGCTGAGGAGGAACAGCCAATCACAAACTACAGGAACCGTGCAAGATTCCAGAACATTCTCCCCTCTCTCAAACACACACACACACTTTCACACACACTCTCACACACACACACTCTCACACACACACACACTCACACACACACTCACACTCACTCACTCACTCACACACTCACACACACACACACACACACACAC
>NW_015628680.1:182463-186387 GCF_001515625.1 Sinocyclocheilus rhinocerous | reverse complement strand
TTCAGGACAGTACTAAATAAAAAATAACATGCAATTTTCATGATCCCTCTTATTTGGGATCTACTTACACTGAAAGTTACCTCCGTTTTGGAACTGAAAGCTGAGTGTATCCGCTTGCTTACCCTTAAACATACCCGGGTAGGTCACATAGGGTTGGGAATCGAAAATCAATTCCAATTCCAGAATCGGATACTTAAGGTCAGGAATCGGATACTTGTTGTCAAATTAAAATTTCGATTCCGTCTATCGATTCCTATGCGCTTTTTCTTCTTCATTTGTGAGGAGCTAGCGATCTGCCAGGACCTTGCTCGCTAATCTAAGCGCTCCAAAGTTTGGCTACATTTGCGATCAGAAGCCAAAAAAGCCATGTATAATATCAGTGATAGCTAAACATGTTGCAAGAGAGGTGTCACCACCAACATGACAAAGCACTTTAATTTAATAGATCGTTAAAGATCGCGAACACGATTCAAACACCAACGTGATTCTATTCCTAAATTACAATGATTCGTCCGATTCATTCCTCAAGCTTTGACGTGTCGATCAATGTTGTGATCATGTGGTTCATCCGTGCAGAGTACGATCACATCACTGTGATTTAAACATTTAAATCTGCGTTCACACTGCGCTGACCTAAAGACAGCAGCTGTCTGTCATGAATGAAACAGCTTCAGTCTTTTCAGCCACACAGTACCATTATTTCTGTTACAAACATTCAAATCACAGAAGTACTGGGATAAAAGTTTATAGTTCAGATATAAACTGTGTGTACGATGTGTAAGGTAGCGATTAAAATAGAGTAAATCACCTTTTGAAAGTCATGTGACACTTCAAATGAAGATTTATGATTACATTGTTACGCCAGTAGGTGGCGAAAAGGGGCTGTTAAAATGTATCTGTCTTTGAATCATACAAGAGATTCGTTCAAGAACACCGATTCATCCAGTAATGAATCAAGTACATCTTGAGTGAGTCATTGAATCATTCATTCATGAATTACATGTGATTTTGTTTAGTAGTCTAATGTTTTTTCTTCAGAATCATGAGAGAACCACAACTTCCATTGGGGGAAAAAACCTCAATTTATCCAGAATCATGCAGTTCTATTTTGCACACAAACAGCTCTGAAAGAGTTTTTATGTAGCCTGTTGATTTCTGTTCATGGTATTCAGCTCCAATAAATGGTTTGCAAAAAAGAGACACAGGATAAATGTTTGATATCGTTATTTAATCACATTGGAATCGAAACTGGGAATCGAAAAGAATCGGAATTGATCAAATTCAAACGATACCCAACCCTATGTAGACGTAGCGTAAGCCCCGGTGAGAATATGTTTGTCTCGCGAGAACCGACGTTTGTTTACAGGAGCAAAGGAAGCAAAGTTTCTTTACTTTAGCAAAGGAAACCCAGTCTCCTCTCGGCTTATATCAAAATCCTCCCACATCTTTCTTTACAAATCTTCATTTTGTACTTCTAATTCGTCACCGGTGTTTTGTTTTGCTCTTACAGACGAGCTTACGCTACGGAATGAATGCGCATACAACAGTTAGCGGAAGCTAGAGATTACGGTTTATAAAGTTTTAAATATGGATATATTTCTTACACAAACGCATTGATTTGCTACAGGAGGCCTTTATTCACCTCTGGAGCCATGTGAGGCACTTTTAATGATGGATGGATGCACTTTATTGGACTTCTTTTGGACTATTGAAAAATAACACCCGTTCACTCCCATTATAAAGCTTGGAAGAGCCAGGACATTTTTTTAAAATAACTCCGATTGATTCGTCTGAAAGAAGAAAGTCATATACAGCTAGGATGGCTTGAGGGTGAGTTAATCATGGGCTAATTTAGATTTTTGTGTGAACTATCCCTTTAAAGCCTGTGTCACGACAAAACAATGCAAACAGCACAGTGAGATAAAAGCTCATATTCTATTAGTTGCATGGAAAAAAAGAAAAAAAAAGAAAAGTTATATTGCATATTTTGACACTTATGTATTAAAGAATCCAAAAGTTAAGGCAAGACAACCTAGAGGACACTGCAGGTTAAATTTTAACGCTACAGTAACATTATTTTTAGCTGTTGAAAACCACAGGATTTACATACGAGATCTGTGAAACAACAGCCTCGTTATGTACAGCATGCAAATAACCTATATGATAATGCACAGACCAGACTCTACGTAAATACACAGCAAATTATTCATGCAGGTGGAACATCGGAGCATCAGCAGGATCTGAGATGAAGTTCCTATTCTGCATTACTGAGGAAAAACAGCAAACAACAAATGGGTGCCGTCAGAATGAGAGTCCAAACAGCTGATAAAAACATCACAATAACCTACTGACCCAGACTGAGAGACCATTTAAAGGCTCAGGAAACCTTTGCAGGTGTTTTGAGGTAATTAGCTGATTAGGGTGTGACACCATGACTTTCCAATATTGAACTTATTTACGATATTCACATTTTCTGAGACACTGAATTTTGGGTTTTCATTATCTGTAAGCCACTAATCATCAAAATTTCAAGAAATAAAGGCTTGAAATATTTCACTCTGTGTGTAATGAATCTATATAATATATGGGTTTCACTTTCTGAAATGAGTGACAAAACATATTGACCTTTTTCATGATATTCTAATTTTTTTTTAGATGTACCTGTAATCCACAGCACTCCAGTCCATCAGTTAACATCATAGAGTCCATAATCCATAATAATTCTTCCTCCAGTGAAAAAGTGTTCTGGTGTGAATCAGGAGAGAAATCTGCACAGATCAAGCAGCGTTTAAACAGCTCTAAACACATATGTGGCTGGATTTTGATGTGAGAGACGACAGCAGATGCACTTTTTCACTGGAGGAAGCATTATTATGGACTCATATACCATGTTCTGTCTGAATACTCGATTCTGATTGGCTGGCAGGTATGCATTAAATCTATTTAATGCACAGGTAGTTCTAAATCAGTTTAATCACCGTTCTGTATTAATGCTCTGCCTTAATTGATGCACACAAACAAACCCAGAGAGAGAGAGAGAGAGAGATCGCGCTGCACACACACAGAAGCATTCAGGAGCACAGAGACTTGTTGTCAACGCTGCCCCGCGACTTTTATTAATAAAACAGCCTAGATATTGGATCGCTGCATTATATTCCTCAGCAACGAGGAGGTGAAATCGCTGTTTTTGAAGTAACTAAACTCACAGCTTCATTGTTTGTAGAGAGAGACGCACAGACGCAGGTAACTCACCCACACATCTCTCTCTCAATCGATAATTAATTTTAATAAATGTGATCTTACCGCACTATTTCATCTGTGTGTCTGATCTGTAGCAGGCAGAATGCTAGAGAAACCGAGCCATAACTGATGATAATAACCGTTATTTTTACCCTCCCGGTCAAATATTGCACTGCAAACATCATAAACAGATTTAACTTTTCAATGCTGGCGAATGAGCATGGTATAAGCGGGATAATGCACGGCTAGTAGGGATGCACCGAAATGAAAATACTGGGCCGAAGGCCGAATACGTTTTTTCGAGTTTTTTTCCCCATGTATTTTGCCAATTTTTTTCACCACTGCACAAATTAAACAGCCAAAATGTGCTTTTTACTGTTTTGTCTTCCTTTTCAAAGAAAAAATCTATTACAAAACAACAATTTACAAATATTTAACACTGAACATTTTTTAACATTCTAGCAGACATTATTATACCAACAAAGCACAATTTAACTTAAAATTAATAAGTTAGTAAAATAATATTTTTTTGGCGCTCAGACCCCCTTCTTGAATCAGGCATGTATTTTTACTGTAAAATGAAATGCAGCCTTGTTGAGCAGAAGAGACTTCTTTTAAAACATTAGAAAATATTACAGATCACAATTTGAACACTATGTGTGAATGTTATAATAAATGTATTAA
>NW_015628680.1:175957-182347 GCF_001515625.1 Sinocyclocheilus rhinocerous | reverse complement strand
ACACTATGTGTGAATGTTACAATAAATGTATTAAAACAGAGCTGTTGAAATTATTATCGTTATTGTTGTCTTACTTTTTATTTTATTTTACAGAACAACAGTAAAATTACAATACTAACATTTATGATTGTTTATAGAGTTATTGCTTTTTCTCAACTTTTATTTTGGCGGAAACGCATAGGTAGACAACAGCAGATTTATAAATGCGTCTCATTACGAATAAGTCGCACGTATCACATTGTCATGTGCCTTGTAAAAAAAAATCATAAAAATGTGACTGAGCAACTGACGAGTGCAGATTTCCCTCCCTTGCGAGCTTTTTTTTGCTATTTTCGGCCGAATAATTTCAGTTACTGAACATTCGGTGCATCCCTAACAGCTAGCGACCTCCGCTTCGCGTCGGGTGGTTCCTGGCCTTATGTATTTGAGTTAAAAGCGTCTTAATGCTGGATTAGTTTCAGCTTTTGTCTTCTCCAGATGTTAACTGATGGACTGGAGTGCTGTGGATTACTTGTGGATTATTGTGATGTTTTTATCAGCTGTTTGGACTCTCATTCTGACGGCACCCATTCACTGCAGAGCATCCATTGCTGAGACACTGATGCAGTGCTACATTTCTACAAACCTGATGAAGAAACACACTCATCTGCAAATGGGATGGTCTGAGAGTGAGCACATTTTCATTTCTGGCTGAGCTATTCCTTTAGGAGTGTTGATGATGAATCATATGTCTGATGTGAGATATGTTGAGCTGTTTTCACGTCTCACCTGATCCACAGACCACGAACACAAAGAGCGCGAGGAGCCACGGACCCACCGGAGACTTCTCCTCATTCACCACACGCTGCAGGACAAACACATTCATACAGACAACATTAACGCCACACACATCTACGGCTCAAACACATGCAATCACAAGATTAAGGCTACGAGGTTTGTGTCAAAAAAAAAACTGTTGACTGCTTTGTAGTAAACATTAGTCCATGTCTACAGTCATTGCATAATTGTTAAGATAAATATGTTGATGTGTATGTATGTTGTATGTTTATGTTGACACCGTTGTTCTGTTGAGACAAAAAAATTATGGCGTTCCAATTGTGCCAAAAATACGTTTGTCACATTTGTCTATTTATTAGGGCTGGGCCAAAAAAAAAAGATTTTTCGATTAATCGTTTTTTTAAATGACGTTGATTTGATATCGATTCTCAAAAGCCGCGAATCTATCTTTTCCGGGATTTATTTCAGCACACATTTAAAACAAGATCTGATTAACGTGAATCTTATCATTAACACATACTAAAGCGTGGATGACGCTCGCGGTGTTTTCAGCTTCTGCCATGTCACTATATGATGATATGAACACGAATGTCATCTCCAGCTGCTCTGAGAGTCACTTCATTAGCATTTTACCGTTTCATTTGAGAAAACTACCGTCATATCACATACACAGCAGCTGCGAGTTCTTCACGGCAACCCGTCAAAATAAAAGTTTAGTTTAACGTTAAGAAACTGTGTCAGAATATATTACTATTTAGCAGTCTTAAGAATCAATGCTACTACTGCTAATAAATATTAATACATCTTTATTTTTAAAGGAATAATCACATCTGTTTTCTTTTTAATTTTAACAGTAAACCTCTGTTGTGCAGCACTTTGTTTGCCTTCATCTGATTACCAGAAAAAGTAAGAACATTTTATAGGGCCCTATTATTTTTTTTAAAAAGGACCCATACAAAAAAAAGTATAGGTTTAAAATACAGGCATGTGGTTCTTAATTTCTTTTTATGAATTCATCATTTGTAAACTGATGTTTACTGTTAATTTTTTAGAAATATCAATAGCATTTGTATTAAAACTATATTCACTGAATGTAATAAAAAAATCGAGAATCGAATCGAATCGGGACATCTGAATCGATACCCAGCCCTACTATTTATGTGTTCAATCTACAAGTTGGGAAGCCGTAATTACGACATCAGGTGCGTTCAAATCACTTTGGTTGGAGCAAGATTGCGATGCACATTTTCCTACAAAAACAAAAAACAGTTTTAACCTTACTTCTACAAAATGATGAATAAAGAATGCACATCGGCGTGTTTTTGATTTTTCTGTTTTTATTTAATTTATAAAGGTGCTGTAAATCTAATCATTATATACTCTATCGTAATTGAACAATACTATCGTAATATTCGCAGAACATTATCTGTACATCGTTAATGGAATGTTTTTTTCCTGAAACATTTTAGTTGAACGTTCGTCTAACATTTTTAAATGTTGCTACTTGTTTCAGAACATTTAAAAAAACACACAACAGTAACGTTTGCATGTTTACAACAGGATAAAATGGAATGTTCCATTAACGTTTGCATAACCATGAAAAAAAAACATCTGACTGGACATTTTGAATGTTCAGATAATATTCAGATATAATGTTTTCATAATTTAATGAGAACGTTAGCAGAACATTCTTAGAACATATTTTTAGCTGGGAGAAAGACAAATGCATCCGAGTGTTACAGAAAACTTGTTATTGACAAATCTAAATGTAGTGTTGTCAAAAGACCCGGTATTTCGGTACCAAGTCGGTACTAAAAAAATTAAAACGTTACGGTACCAGGTTTTCTTAAGTACCGGTGGTACCGAGTACCCGGTCAACCCGGTTCTTGATGCGCTATCAGAAAGCTATCCTCTTCCAGTGTTGCCAAGTCCGCGGTTTTCCCGCGGAATTGGGCTGCTTTTAACACTGTTGCCGCGGGTTGTTTTTCATGTCCGCGGGTTGAAAAACGACCCCATTAACGTGATATTTAGCCCCTGGAATGCGGATTTTACCAGGGGAACCCCGCCAAAACATGCATATTTTATCCTCAGAACCTGATTTTTAACGGGGGATCCCCTCGAAATGCGATTGGGCGGGTTTTGTTGTGAAAACCTGGCAACCTCTTCTTAAAAGCAGTGGCGACCTCAAGAGGAGGAAACGCATCAAACTAACAAAACACCCCGATCAAGTTCAAGCAGGTAAGTTTCAATTACATTTTTAATATTTAGAGCTTCTGTTATGAATATTATTCCATATTTTAATTTGAATTTCGGATTGAATAAACATCACCGTTAGCGTATACGTAGTTAATCGTTAGCATAAGCGCGGCTAACGCTAATATAATGAGCATTAGAATGAATTTTGTTCATTTTGTTTAAAATGATTTCTTTGTTAACATTTAATGCTCTTATAACTTTTATTACTGTAAAAAACAGGAGGACATAATGGTATTTACTATTTTTACACACCAGAGGCTTTTAAATGAACTGTGTAACCAAAATATGCGTGTTAGAGAATGTACAAATGTATGGTTAACAGTGTTTATGTCATATCAGTCCGCCAGAAAAAGTTGTTTTTTTTGTTAGTTGTAATTCTTGGCTGAATATCTCTAGCAGGTTTTAAAAGCCCTTTAAAATTAAATATGAACACAGTTTGGATTAAATAAAAGTACAGTCAAATTTTATCTCCTGTATAGACTTTACTGTACAATGACTTAATGTTTTCTAACGTGAGTTAGATCTAGTAACATCTTACAGTGAGTGAACAATATATTTTTAAAACATTCATTAATGTTTGTGTGTTATTTAATACAAACACTTGATCATTCATGTTTGTTCATTGTGCATTAAATAATTTTAACAGATTGAACTTTGAAATTAACCCTAAGAAGAATAATTGCCATATAACTATTGTTTATTGTTAGGTCATGTTATCTAACAAATAAAATCTTATTGTAAAGTGTTTTTAATACTACAGTTTCCATCTATTTGATATACACTTAATATATGTAATCTTATCTAAATTTATTATAAAGGCTGAGGTTTGTTATTTCCTGAAAAGTTATATTTTAGCTGGTGTCAATGATCTTATGTTGCATTTGGTCAGACTCAGCCCATTGCTTTACTTAAGTATATTATATTTTCCTTTTACAGCTGCAGACTGAGGAAGATCCTGAAACACACCAGCAAACCCTAAAACAGACAACAGTTTACAGATGTTTTTCAGTGGCAGCAGAACGGTGACTAAACTTTTGGGTGAAACTTGTTTACTTTTTTCATACTTTTATTACTTGTGGAAAAACTTGAAACACTTTTAAATAAGTATAAAGAATGGCATTGGTTTTGTACATTTTATTTTTGTTTAACGTTATTAATAAAAATGTTGTTCAATTAGCATGTTTTTGTGTTTTGCTTTGGTACCGAAATTGGTACCGAGAACCGTGGATTTTCACTGGTATCGGTACCGAATACTGAAATTTTGGTACCGTGACAACACTATCTAAATGTTGTATTTGTTTCCCTGGATATCTGTCAAATGTTCTGCAGGACGTTCACAGTGAGCAGAAACCTACAAAGCATAAAACTGAGCTAAAACACAAACAAAACAACAGCAGACACAGGCGAAAGTATTTTACAAAGCAGTGGATAATTTTGGCACAAATGGAGCACCATATTTCGGGAACCTGGTGTGTGTTATTAAATTATTTTTTATAATTACTGTATCAATTACTCTACCAATTACTGTATCAAAGAGTGATGGTATAAAATGGCACTTCTGATATAAGGCACCTAAATGTTATTTCAGAGAATACCATGGTACTGATGCCATAAACATGCAATACTTTTTGTTAGTGGTGTGTATTTTATGCGAGTGTGTATGTGATGTGTTGCATGCGCAGTGTGCATATTCGTATATTGTGTGCATTGATGTGTTTGCAATGCGCATCGAGCATGTGTAGTGTATATATGTTCGTGCTGGAGCTCGCGTACCGTGGTTTTCTGCACGTGTCCTCTCTGTGTGATCGTCTTACTGTGTTTCTCGTTCGCTACTTTCATCCGCTGCACCGCCGACATGATGCCGCCGCTGCTCGATCGCGCTGGGCCGGTAAACGGAGCGGCGTTGTCCGGTGACTCGGCTCCGTTCCAGACAGACGCTCGAGCTGCGCCGCAGCGGTGTCACGGGACCCGCCTCCTCGTTACGTCACAGCGCTATTCTCACTGACATGACGTCATGCATTGATGACAAAAACGATTTGCACGATATTTGAAAACTAAAACTTTAAAACGTTGTCTAATTGTTCCCCCCCCTTTATATTCATTGTTTTTATGTTGACCCTTGTATACAGTAAAAAAAAATGCACAAATCTGTACATAAATCTTCTGTTCCAGATGTTGTTTTTTCCTTAGTCTTATTTAAATATTCTTTCTGTTCCCAATGTCATATATGTATGTATGTATGTTTGCACCAAAAGCTGCTAAAAAAACACAACAAATTCCTTGTGTGCTTGATTCTGATATTTGTAATTAAATGATATTTATCTATAAGCCTATAATGTTGACTGATAATTAACATTCACTTTCATGGAAAGGTTTAAAAGTTACATTGGCTTAGTGGCTTTATTTATTCATTTAAAAAGCCAAGTAAAGGCCTAATTAAACATGCAGGGTTCTATACACTTGATTATATATATATATATATATTAAAATATAGGGCATAGTAATAAAACCATTCTGGGGTTCAGGCCCTTTAGCTCACCTCTGGCCCTGCTTGAGACTATAATTTGTAATTATTTAGTTACAAATTAAAATATATATTTAGTAATAATATGTGTAAGGAAAGGCAGCACAGGTGAATAGGGTAAAAAAACAACAACTCATAGATATCACCATATTTACCCAGTTGATTGATAATGATTTGTATTAGTTTTCTGAAATGTTAGGTTTTAATATGCAAACCCATTGTCTAACTAAATATGCGCTAATTTGCATACATTTCCAAAACATAAATCTGATTCATAAATTCTTGTCTGATTTTGTCCTCATATTAGAGTTAAAGATTCTTATAGAGAATATATATAAGATATATATATTTACTTTGTGTAAAATGCATACTGTATGTTTTCTATATCTGTCCACAGACCCTGTACTTGGAACATTAATTATTTTTATTAATTTATTATTATTATTTACTTTAGCATCAAAATACTGTCAATTTGATCATTTTCTATTGGGAATCTGTGTAGTTTCATTGCTGAGAAACATAGAGGAGAAAGGAAAACTCAACAGTTTCAGAAAGCTTTAACAAACAACATCAGCTCAGATTTAGATGTTAAATAACATTTATGGATGACACACAAACAAGTTTAAACTTGTGTTAAGTACTGAGAAAAAGTTCCCACTCACAAACTGTCTGAACAGAAGCTCTGTCACGTCAAACACGGTAAACAAAACTGACTGGAGAATCAGCCAGAGGTCACACACACACACACACACACTCACACACACACACACACACACACACACACACACACACACTCACTCACACACACTCACTCTCACACACACACACACTCA
>NW_015628680.1:174451-175861 GCF_001515625.1 Sinocyclocheilus rhinocerous | reverse complement strand
CACACACACACACACACGCACACACACTCACACACACACACTCACACACACACACTCACTGCTGAGAAAACCTCAGGATCTTTAGAAGACAAACACATTAAGTTCTGTGTTCTGCAGAAAGAGTCAAACGCTGAGTTTAGCCGCTGCAGTCGATCACATGTCACATCCGCTCATCACAGCCATTTGGACAGAAATAATGATCCAACAGCCGCTAAAACAACACAAACACCAACAGAAGAGCAGGGTCTGTAATGCTGCCAGCTGAAGGTCACGATCACCTGCACACAAAGAAGATACATAAAAACTAACAATGCAGGACTAATGCCAAACAGCTTTAATTCTGTCATATGATAGTGTCATCTCTGTGGAAATAGTGTGTACCTGAGAGCGTCAGCATCCCAGTCCACTGATGACCCCGATCCGGTCCACCTTCATCCCGAAGCAGCCGCGTGCCACGCCCTTCCTGCTCCGCCCCTGCAGCTTCCTGTGACGGCCCAGGAGATCCAGGAACACGCGTGACGGAGCAGCGTTACCGTGACGCGTCTGTGAGAATGGCGGGGCTTCATCTGCTGACCCCTCGCCGACCTCTGGGTGAGCCAACACCAGAGAGCTGATCTTCAGCCCGAACAGATCCTGCAGAACCTGCACACACACACACACACACAAAGACACACACTCTTACTGTATACAGTATACTGATGCAGTATATCAGCTCTCTGTATGCAAACACTACAGCATGCAACACTACCCGTACTCTTTCTGTCATATATATATATATATACACAGAGTTCTGGCATGAAACTCTAGATGGCGCAGTCCGATAGGTCTAACTCAATCTGACCTAATGAAATCATTATCACATGGCACAGCTGATTGGTTCTCTCCTGTATCGGTAGCCAATAGGGCCTTTCGCACTGCTTTAGTTCCTAGAACTAAATGTACAGTACTAAAGTACTGGGACGATTTTGCGCGAACTATTTCCCAGTACCATTTAAAGGGTTGCATTCGCACCAAGAGTGTGTACTAAGAAGTGACGTAAGCTGTCATTTGTGCGCGGCGTTCAACAACAGAAACAAAGAAGAACAACATTAACAACAGGAGGATGGAGGACGCTGTGATCGGAGCTGTGTTTTTGTTGTGTCTCGCGGGTTTCACAATAATGGACATGGAAAGTCGACGTATACGTAAAGCGATTGAAAGAACGGAAAGGAGGACTAAGAATCTCCAACGACAACTAGCAGTGCTACATTTGCTACAAGTGCCTGCACTTCAGCGTCCGTCCATCTATCGCTGTTCTCCATACCTGCGAAATAAGTTGACACAATGTTTACACGGCGTTTTAAATCATGGCGGGTGAGGGCGTTTTCATACGCGTTTGGCCAATCAATGTCTACTTACGTCACAGGTAGT
>NW_015628680.1:173516-174237 GCF_001515625.1 Sinocyclocheilus rhinocerous | reverse complement strand
TAATTTGGTTCTCGAAAAAGGCAGTCCGGTACTAAAATCGCACCCAGTTCCGGCAGTGCGAAAACGCCAAAAAGTGGGTAGTTCCACAATTAGTTCTGGTACTATGAAAAGGTTCCCGCGGTGCGAAAGGCCCCAATGAGCTCGCTGCTCAACATTCAAATATATGACTAGTACTTGCAGTAGCACGTTCGTTATTTCTAAGGTTGATGTTTTCATTGTGATGAGTGTGTGGTTGATTTCAGCTGCACGCAGCATCAGAAGCACGTGCTTATCGCAGTCATATCAGTGACAGTGTTGCGGGAGACGCTGAAGATCACTATCTATGGCTGTAACAGTTAGTTCCGAGTGAAATGCATTATGGGTAGTTCGGAGAAATGTGCTCGTGCGATGTGTGCTTGCGCTGTGCTGTGTAATTCAGAAACTGAGGACACGCCGATAGTAACGGACATGAAACAGGTTAAATTAATGAAATAAGCATTCTTGTGTATGCATTTCAATGGGGGTTTGCCATATACATCGGAGATTATCCCAGCGTTCACGTTCGTTATTTCTAAGGTTGATGTTTTCATTGTGATGAGTGTGTGGTTGATTTCAGCTGCACGCAGCATCAGAAGCACGTGCTTATCGCAGTCATATCAGTGACAGTGTTGCGGGAGACGCTGAAGATCACTATCTATGGCTGTAACAGTTAGTTCCGAGTGAAATGCATTATGGGTAGTGT
>NW_015628680.1:172806-173126 GCF_001515625.1 Sinocyclocheilus rhinocerous | reverse complement strand
GCTAACTTTGTCCGTCTCATCATTGCACGAACATGAATTAACAAGCTGTTACGCTACCGCTGGGACTGATGAAGTGGAAAAAGTAACAGCAGTTATCAAATGACTAAATTATGATATTTGCTCAGGTGGGTGCTGGGGTCTTATCTATCGGATTGCAACATATATCCATTTTGTTAATTAAACCTTACACATAGTGTGAGTCTAATTAGAATTAAGCTGGTCAGCGTGGTAGCCAAGGCACACATAGTCATAGGCCACTACTGTTAAGCCGGTCGGCGTGGTAGCCCAGGCTCACATAGCCATAGGCCACTATTGTTAAG
>NW_015628680.1:171869-172324 GCF_001515625.1 Sinocyclocheilus rhinocerous | reverse complement strand
CCGGTCGGCGTGGCAGCCCAGGCACACATAGTCATAGGCCACTAGCGTTAAGCCGGTCGGCGTGGTAGCCCAGGCTCACATAGTCATAGCCCACTATTGTTAAGCCGGTCGGCGTGGTAGCCAAGGCTCACATTGCCATAGGCCACTATTGTTAAGCCGGTCGGCGTGGTAGCCAAGGCTCACATAGATAGTAATACATGTGGTTCACACAGCTCTTCGGTACATATGTCTTGGCGATAGATCTGCTTGTTGGGCGGTGTTTTGACTTGTATTGTCCCTTCTATGTCTCCTGCTTTGTGGGGGGTTATTTCATGTATGTTATATGTGCAGCAGCAGCATTTCTTACACGCTCACAGCAGCATGTTGTGGATGTATTGGCAGTAAGTCTCAGTACTTGCTCTGCCGCAGCAGCAGCGTAGCAGATCTATTCCGCCAAGACCAAATACATTAACATT
>NW_015628680.1:158137-162484 GCF_001515625.1 Sinocyclocheilus rhinocerous | reverse complement strand
GTATGCTATATGGGGGTTATTTCATGTATGTTATATGTGCAGCAGCAGCATTTCTTACACGCTCACAGCAGCATGCTGTGGATGTATTGGCAGTAAGTCTCAGTACTTGCTCTGCCGCAGCAGCAGCGTAGCAGATCTATTCCGCCAAGACCAAATACATTAACATTGTCATGTACATTACCATGCCAATCCCTCCGAGAGTTGTCATGACAGAAATATATATATATATATATATATACCAAATTTAGCTAGTAGGCTATCGCACAATGCTTTCAATAAATGAACAAAATCAGCAAATAATCATTTTTATTTCTGACACCCGTCAGTCTCTCATTTTTTTCAGTGTTGCTGGTTCCAGAACTATTTTCTCCGTTCATTTTTCACACAGTGGTTTTTAAAAAATCTCCATTACAGGTTTTTACAATCGCTAGGACACATTTCTCAATACTACAGTCACTTTTTCATATCTAACCTTCTTTCAACTCGACACAGCAGAACATTTCACATTCGAAATGCACTAAAACTACCAAAACACTTCATTAATGTCTCAAATCAAGTTTTCCACTTTTGTATAGATGGTAATGAAAGTGAAAGATGAACACGTGTGAAGATGTTCAGCTCCATGCAACTGCTTTGATTTTTTACATTGAGAATATTTTTCTATATGATATTACTGTAGAAATGTTGTAAATTTCTGTCTTGTTCATTTTTGTACTGTGCTAGGTTTTGAACTTACTTTACGTTTAACAGTTTTGAAAACAGTGTGTAAACGTGCAAATTGGCTTGTGTAGTACATAGAGTTTTGGTGGTGTTTGTGTCAAAGTGAGAAAAGAGTTCATGTAATGTGACAGATGTCGTCAACGAATGCATTTTGCGCCAAAGCAATGATAAATGATCCACAGTTTAGCCCACAGAGACTGATGCTGTGCTCGCCGTGTGAAGAGTTTAGAAAAAGTAACCGATGTATTAAGAAATGTGTCCTAGAGATTGTAAAAACTGTAAAGCATTACAAACCATGAATCAAACCAATCAGCTTGATTAGAAGCAATAAAGTACCTGAAAATCAAACAAAACGACAAGCTGGCTTTAATGTCTATATGTGACACCTATCTAGTGCACTGCTGTTTGAAGTGTTCATCATGGAGTATTGCTACTGTTTCACTCACTCAGTATAATGTTCTGAAGAGAATTCAGTGAGAATCAGGCTAGTCCTCTATTCCTAACATAGTGTAGTTTGCTTATACTACTGTAAATACTGCTTACTACATTTTTTTAAGTAATATGTGGAACAGAATGCATGACGCAACAACAAATATTACATACATTATCACACAACCTTAAGAGTTATTTTAATATAACTTTTAATAGATACTTTTTACTTTGCATTAATATTTTTGTTTTTTATTAATATATTTAATAAATTTTTTATTTAATTTTTAATGTTTTCATTTAATATTTTAGTTTTTTTTTGTAATTTTGTTGTGTGTTTTTGTAATTTTTACTATTTTTGTTTGAGGGGGTTAGATATGACTGTATTTATTTATTTATTTGTTAATGCAGTTTTAGTTATTTTAGTACATCATGTTAAACTAAATGAAAATGAGAAATGTTGCAATAAAAAATTAAATACATTTATAAAATATAATTTTTTTTAAATAAAATAAAAGTGAAGTGAAATAATAAATATTTTATATTTTATTTTATTTTATTTTAGTGAACTTTTCAAGTAATGAAACTATTTTTAATGGTTTTCGTTTCAGTTAACTATAATAACCCTGGATGTTATTAATTTGAAAAAGAAAATGATAATTTTGCATTTTGAATTTTGACGTTTTTTTCCCCCTAAATAATTGAGATACTATTATAGTTTGCATTAATATTTGGAGTTTTTGCAAATATATTCAATTAGAATTTTTATTTTAGATTTGGCATTTTCTCTTTAATTTTAGTTAATGTTTTTGTAAATGTGTTGTGTGTTTTTGTCATTTTATCAGTGTTATTGTTAAAGTGCTAATATTGTTTTGGGAGGCTCCTACAACAAGTTTACATGCATGCAATGCCAAAAAATACTTTCGTTTTCTCATAATATACATTTAATTTCACCGCATTTCTATAGCTTTTAATAATTTTTATTTCAGTTTTAGTTTTACTTAATTTAGTACATCACTAAACTAAATGAAAATTAAAAGTTAACATTTGCTTTTTTTATTTTTACGTGACAAACGGTGGATTTAGTTTGTGAACGGTACTAATCCTGCGCCACATTATCTCTTAATAAAGTGAGTAAGAAAATAGTATGCCTTTTGTCTCTATTTTTTTTTTAAGCTAAAGTGTGTAATTTGTGCAGCACTAGAGCCGTCAAACACAGTCACACACATTATGACTGTTTTCAAACATGTTTCCCAAACACTCGTCTCTCATTGGTCAGTCAGTCCGATAGTCCCGCCCCAAACTCACGTGATTGGCCGAGTCAGAGGTTGCCACACAAATCAAATGCTCACCTGAGCGTCTGGTTGCCGTGGTGACGGCCGTCCCTCTACCTGCGTTGCCGCGGCGATGATGAGGAGCACGAGGAGAGTGAGATGAAGAGAGGAGCCGAAGTTCAGAGGGGATGAAAAAAACATCCTCGTTTGAGAGAAATTAAACCAACTCGGAAAATAAATATCAGTCTAACGCTTGGATCACGTTATCTGCGCTGCGGTTCAGTCCTGTACGCTTCAGGACGGGTCTCTGTCGGAGCAGGTGCCACGCCGGCCCTTTAAGGAGCATCGCTGTGATGTCACACATAGCGACCGGTTGCCGTGAGCGACGCCCCGCCCCTCAGACGTCATGCCTGCAGACTGAACACAGATCCTCATTCCTCACAAACTCCTCCAGTTCAGAAAGCCCTAGTGACGACTGTAAGCTCTTCATTTCCGTGCTTTGTGTCACATTTAATCAGTGGCCCATTTATAGCTCGTCATTCTTCACAGTCACAGACTGACGCGACCTCTGACCCGCTCAGGTTCCGCCCCCTATAAAAGTTCCCCCTGGAAACGGGCGGCGCTCGGGAACTATGTCCTCCTGCGAGACACACACACAATAGTTCCACGTCAGATGAGAGTTTCCCTAGCGATGACCACAGGTCACGGGCCCTTCAACCTCTGTACGGCCCCCCGCAGACACCAAAACTACACTTCACACCAGCGCAGTGATTAAACCCTTCTTCATGTTCCTGAAAGAGTCTCTTCTGCTCACCAGGGCTGTGAAAATTGTGACATATTTTTATGATTTCAAACAGCTGTTTTCTATGTGAATATCTGTTAAACTGTAATTTATTTCTGTGATGTGCAGCTGTATTTTCAGCATCATTACTCCAGTCTTCAGTGTCACATGATCTTCAGAAATCAGTATAATATGCTGATTTATTATAAATATTTCTGATTATTATCAATGTTGAAAACAGTTGTGCTGCACAATATTCAATTTGTGATACATTATCATTCAGATGTTTGGGCTCAGTGAGAAATTGATACTTTTATTCATCAAGGACGCATTAAATTGATCAAAAGTGACAGTAGAGACATTTATAATGTTACAAAAGGTTTCTATTTCAAAAAAAAACTGTTCTTTTGAGCTTTCTATTCATCTGTGAATCCTGAAAAATAAAATGTATCACAGTTTCCACAAAAATAATCAGAAATGTTTCTCGAGCAGCAAAGCAGCATATTAGAATGATTTCTGAAGATCATGTGACACTGAAGACTGGAGTAATGATGCTGAAAATACAGCTTTGTTTTAAATTGTAATAATGTTTCACTATTTTTACTGTATTTTTGATCAAATAAACGCAGCCTTGGTGAGCAGAAGAGACTCTTTCCAAAAAATCTTAAACTTTTGACCTTTAGTATAAATATAGGAAATCAAGACTATTTTTAAGATCTTTGTGCATCATGGCATTTTTGTGACAATCGAGACGATTTTAAAATTACTATTTCATATAATTTCAAAATGACTTTATTGTGTTTAAATGCGGTAAGGTTTGCAGACAGCAGCGGAGGTGTGTGTGAACGCAGAGGAGTGAGAGCGTCTGTCTGTCTCTGACGCAAACTTCACAGCCAGAGCTCCTGCCAACTTCCTGTGTGCCGACAATACAGGAGGCTGACCTCTGACCTCTGGACTCTACATCACACTCACACTCTCACACACACTAATATGACACACGCGCTTGTTTGTGGGACGCTGCGCTGAACGCTTTCGGCCTGATGAGCGTCGCCGAGCAACACACACACAAAACCCTGCGCTCCTTCAGCTCTGACGACAGCAGCACCGTGTGTGTGTGTGTGTGTGTGTGTGTGTGTGTGTGAG
>NW_015628680.1:155200-158123 GCF_001515625.1 Sinocyclocheilus rhinocerous | reverse complement strand
TGTGTGTGTGTGTGAGAGTGTGAGTGTGAGAGTGCGAGTGAGTGTGAGAGTGAGAGTGTGTGTGTGTGTGTGAGAGAGTGAGTGAGAGAGAGAGAGACAGTTGAGAAAGTTACTTACATTTATCATCACTGTTATTATTTGAAGATCAGTTTTTCACTGTAAATAAAGTCACAATAAAACTGAAGTGGCATCAGTTTAATTAAAAATGTGGGGCAGAGTTTCGTTCTGTGCATCAGTTGTTGATTGGAATTTGAGATGTGGGCGTGGCTCTCTAAAGTGTATGCAAATGAGTGTGAGCTGCAGGGGCGGAGCTTAAGATCCTGCACAGGTCACCAAACAGAAGAAGATCCAGTTATGACATTCTGATTAAACATCACCAGCTCAGAAAATATACATAAATGCATGGATTAATTGTTCACAATAAGATTTTTGATAGTCATGGTCAATATAGACTGCTGTATGGCAAAAACTGGGTGAAAATTCTGTGCCTTAACGGGGTTTGTGGGTTAATAAAACCCCGAATTATTAGATCAAATATAAAATTTAAATAAATACAGATACAGTAAAATCTATTTGAATGATTTGACTGTGCAGATGATAAAATCGATCATCAGAGCACAAAAGCAGCTATTAAAGTGCATTAGAGAAGCACGAAAGTTTCAGCTGAGTGTGTTTGGATTGGTTATGCTCTGACTGTTACAGCATGTGAATAAAGGCACAGACACTCCATTTCTTTCCATTGCTTTATTTACGTCTCATTTAAAAAAAAAAGTACATCAGAGCTGCTGCAGTACTGCTGGAGGTTTTAGAGTTTGGGGTGGCGGAAGTCTTTGCCTGCGAACTTGGCCTTATCGCCGAGCTCCTCCTCGATCCTGCGGAACACACACACACACAGGTGAGGGTTTGCACACTCTGATTGGACGGCTGATTTGAGGAGGAAATGATGTCATTGCTGACCTCATCAGCTGGTTGTACTTTGCCAAGCGCTCTGATCTGCAGGGGGCGCCAGTCTTGATCTGGTCACATCAGAACATGCGTCAGTGTGGCAAATTCTCATTGAGCTGCATTGAAAATGCTTTGTTTGCACTGATTGTATCAAGTACCTGTCCTGTGCAGAGACCGACCACCAGGTCAGCGATGAAGGTGTCCTCCGTCTCACCGGAGCGATGACTGACCATCACACCCCAGCCGTTAGACTGAGCCAGCTTACAACTACAGACAACACCGATTTTATTATTGTAAATGTAAAAAATTTACTTAACAGAATAAGCAGAAAAAATGACATTTGTGAAAATTTAATAGGGCCTAAAATTTTTTTTACAAAGTATTTTTTTAAACTTTTACCATTTTTGTTAAATTGTATAATTTACATGATTTCAATTAATTAGACATGCTTTTTTAATTCTAAATGGAATCATTAAAACATAATACAAAAACATTAAAATAGAAAAAAGAACCCAGAAATTTTTTTTGGGATTCATAGTTTCTTAAAATTACATTTTTGTTTTACAATTTTAGGTTTAAAATTTCTTTATTTCTTTATTTAAATCAAATAAACATAATATTTTATTAAATTTAACCATTAAAAACAGAATCCTGAGAAATTAAAATGTAAATAAATAAAAACAAAAATGGAGGAAAAAAAGAAAAAGAAAAAAAAATCAGAATTAATGAAATAATGAACCGGCTCCCATAGGGCCTCGTGTGCACTCACGCCTGGATGGACTCGGTGACGGAGCCGATCTGGTTGACCTTCAGCAGCAGGCAGTTGCAGGCCTTCTTCTCACACGCCTGCTGGATGCGTTTGGGGTTGGTGACGGTCAGATCGTCTCCCACCACCTGGATGTCCACCGACCCTGTGAACTTAGTCCAGTTCTCCCAGTCGTCCTGGTCAAACGGATCCTCGATGGACTGGACTGAGATCAAAACCAGACCAGACACACATGAACGGGTCTGTTCCTGCACAAACCAGCTGTGTGTGTGTGTGTGTGTGTGTGTGTGTGAGTGAAGTGAGTGTGAGTGTGTGTGTGTGAGAGTGAGTGAGTGAGTGAGAGTGTGAGTGTGTGTGTGAGAGAGTAAGTGTGAGTGTGTGAGAGTGAGTGAGAGAGTGAGTGTGTGAGAGTCAGTGTGTGTGCGCGCGCGTGTGAG
This sequence comes from Sinocyclocheilus rhinocerous, assembly GCF_001515625.1. NCBI lineage: Eukaryota > Metazoa > Chordata > Actinopteri > Cypriniformes > Cyprinidae > Sinocyclocheilus > Sinocyclocheilus rhinocerous. The sequence continues at coordinate 155,975 of NW_015628680.1, read as the reverse complement.
AGTGAGTGTGAGAGTGAGTGTGAGTGAGTGAGTGTGCGCGTGTGAGAGAGAGTGAGTGTGTGTGTGTGAGTGAGTGAGTGAGTGAGAGTGTGAGAGTGAGTGAGAGAGTGAGTGAGTGTGAGAGAGAGTGAGTGAGTGAGTGAGAGTGTGAGAGTGAGTGAGAGAGTGAGTGAGTGTGAGAGAGAGTGAGTGAGTGAGTGAGAGTGTGAGAGTGAGTGAGAGAGTGAGTGAGTGTGAGAGAGAGTGAGTGAGTGAGTGAGAGTGTGAGAGTGAGTGAGAGAGTGAGTGAGTGTGAGAGAGAGTGAGTGAGTGAGTGAGAGTGTGAGAGTGAGTGAGAGAGTGAGTGAGTGTGAGAGAGAGTGAGTGTGTTGTGAGTGTGTGAGTGTGAGTGCGAGAGCGTGAGTGTGTGAGTGTATGAGTGTGAGAGTGTGTATGAGTGCGTGAGTGTGTGAGTGAGTGAGAGCGTGAGAGTGTGTGAGTGAGTGTGCGTGAGTGAGAGTGTGTGTGCGCGTGAGTGAGTGAGAGAGAGAGAGTGTGTGTGCGTGAGTGAGTGAATGTGTGAGTGTGAGTGTGAGTGTGTGTATGAGTGCGTAAGTGTGTGTGTGTGTGTGTATATGTGTATGTGAGTGAGTGAGTGAATGTGTGAGTGTGTGTGTGAGTGCGTAAGTGTGTGTATGTGTGAGTGTGTGTGTGTGAGTGAGTGAGTGAGTGTGTGTGAGTGAGTGTGTGTAAGTGTGAGTGAGTGTGTGTGTGCGCGTGTGTGTACCGGGGTAGT
>NW_015628680.1:153350-155061 GCF_001515625.1 Sinocyclocheilus rhinocerous | reverse complement strand
GTGTGTGTGTGTGTGTGTGTGTGTGCGCGCGTGCATGTACCGGGGTAGTTCTTGATGAAGCTCTTGTACAGGTCTCCCAGCTGGTCTCCAGTGATGTGGCGCTTCGGGTCGTCGGGTGACTTGAAGTCCAGATCATATTTACCATTCTTGAAGAACTCCGACGCAGCGACGTCCATGCCGATGATGATCTTGTCAGGATAGCCGGCCTTCTCGATGGCAGATTTCAGCAGCTCCAGAGCTACAGACCGACAGACGTTCAGGCATCAGCAAATGGTTTGATGACGGTCAATTTAAGACTTTAAGAGCTTTTTAAGACCAAGTAAAGAAAACTGAAGGAATAAATTGAACGGAAAACAATATGGCAATATGTTCTCCAAATATAAAAGTCTAGGGAGCAGAGCTGTATTAGCAACACTTCCAACAGGTCATAATTACTTTAATTTTACAAAAAAAAAACATCTTATGGTTTGAATATCTCTGCTCACAAATACAGAAATAACTTTTGCTGTATCTTCTGATCACACTGCAGTGGCTGCTGCTCTTCCTCAGTGTTTGTCTGGTTTTCCAGCACAAACATCTAAAGATTCATAAATCAAGATACATTTACTGGAGACGCAAAACGACAGAAGTTAAGAGGTCTTGTATTATGAGAAACTGATAAAAAATTTAGTAAAATTAAGATTAAAACAAAAACTTCTCTGCCAATAGGCTCAGAAAAAAAAAATCATTGACAGATGTTTTGTCTTGTTTTATGCATAAACAGATTTATTTCATTGTTACATTTTTCAGAAAGCAACTCTTAATATCTTTATTTTGCATCTCCAATGTATCTTGATTTAAGGATGTTTGGATATTTATACTAGAAAACAAGACAAATACAGAAGAAGAAATTCATTTTTCACAGCAGTGTTATTTTATGATAATTAAGATACTATTATACTTTTTATTAATATTTTGAATCAGTTTTTTTTATGATTAAATTTCATGATTAATTTTAATTTTCGTTAAAGTTTTGGTATTTTTTTTGCATTTTTGTGAAATTAAGTAGTTTTTTTATATATTTTGTAAAATATGTCTATATAGTTTGTATTAACTTTTATTTCAGTTTTACTTATTTTACTACATGAACTTAAACTAAATGAAACTGTGAAAATTAGAAATGCCTTGGCAAATAGCGGAAATAAAGAGTTTATTATATTTTATTTCAGTTAATGTTTATTTTATTTTAAGTAATGCATTTTTTTTTTTTTTCAGTCTCAGTTTTAGTTTTAGTTAGATTTAATAACCATGTTTTGCAGTGCATGCAACATTTAATGCCATGACTTTACGAATTTAAGACCTTCTGCTTCAGTTTAAGAGATTTTTAATGCCTTGATTTGAGGAAGGAAGAATCAGGACTTTATAAGAACCACATTTATGATTTTAGTTTTATGTTTTTATCTCGTATATAAGACTCTTCATTCCAGATTTTTTATTGTGCTATAAATCAAGTGCTGGTACCCTCGTTGTTCTCGAGGATGTTGGGTGCGAATCCGCCCTCGTCTCCCACGTTGGTGGCGTCTTTGCCGTATTTGGCCTTGATGACGTTCTTGAGGTTGTGGTAGACCTCGGCGCCAATCCTCATGGCCTCGTGGAAGTTCTTGGCTCCCACGGGCAGGATCATGAACTCCTGCATGGCCAGCTTGTTCCCGGCGTGAGAGCCGCCGTTGAT
>NW_015628680.1:146653-148372 GCF_001515625.1 Sinocyclocheilus rhinocerous | reverse complement strand
CCGTGTGTGTGTGTGTGTGTGTGTGTGTGTGTGCGCGCGTGCATGTACCGGGGTAGTTCTTGATGAAGCTCTTGTACAGGTCTCCCAGCTGGTCTCCAGTGATGTGGCGCTTCGGGTCGTCGGGTGACTTGAAGTCCAGATCATATTTACCATTCTTGAAGAACTCCGACGCAGCGACGTCCATGCCGATGATGATCTTGTCAGGATAGCCGGCCTTCTCGATGGCAGATTTCAGCAGCTCCAGAGCTACAGACCGACAGACGTTCAGGCATCAGCAAATGGTTTGATGACGGTCAATTTAAGACTTTAAGAGCTTTTTAAGACCAAGTAAAGAAAACTGAAGGAATAAATTGAACGGAAAACAATATGGCAATATGTTCTCCAAATATAAAAGTCTAGGGAGCAGAGCTGTATTAGCAACACTTCCAACAGGTCATAATTACTTTAATTTTACAAAAAAAAAACATCTTATGGTTTGAATATCTCTGCTCACAAATACAGAAATAACTTTTGCTGTATCTTCTGATCACACTGCAGTGGCTGCTGCTCTTCCTCAGTGTTTGTCTGGTTTTCCAGCACAAACATCTAAAGATTCATAAATCAAGATACATTTACTGGAGACGCAAAACGACAGAAGTTAAGAGGTCTTGTATTATGAGAAACTGATAAAACATGAAGTAAAATTAAGATTAAAACAAAAACTTCTCTGCCAATAGGCTCAGAAAAAAAAAATCATTGACAGATGTTTTGTCTTGTTTTATGCATAAACAGATTTATTTCATTGTTACATTTTTCAGAAAGCAACTCTTAATATCTTTATTTTGCATCTCCAATGTATCTTGATTTAAGGATGTTTGGATATTTATACTAGAAAACAAGACAAATACAGAAGAAGAAATTCATTTTTCACAGCAGTGTTATTTTATGATAATTAAGATACTATTATACTTTTTATTAATATTTTGAATCAGTTTTTTTTATGATTAAATTTCATGATTAATTTTAATTTTCGTTAAAGTTTTGGTATTTTTTTTGCATTTTTGTGAAATTAAGTAGTTTTTTTATATATTTTGTAAAATATGTCTATATAGTTTGTATTAACTTTTATTTCAGTTTTACTTATTTTACTACATGAACTTAAACTAAATGAAACTGTGAAAATTAGAAATGCCTTGGCAAATAGCGGAAATAAAGAGTTTATTATATTTTATTTCAGTTAATGTTTATTTTATTTTAAGTAATGCATTTTTTTTTTTTTTCAGTCTCAGTTTTAGTTTTAGTTAGATTTAATAACCATGTTTTGCAGTGCATGCAACATTTAATGCCATGACTTTACGAATTTAAGACCTTCTGCTTCAGTTTAAGAGATTTTTAATGCCTTGATTTGAGGAAGGAAGAATCAGGACTTTATAAGAACCACATTTATGATTTTAGTTTTATGTTTTTATCTCGTATATAAGACTCTTCATTCCAGATTTTTTATTGTGCTATAAATCAAGTGCTGGTACCCTCGTTGTTCTCGAGGATGTTGGGTGCGAATCCGCCCTCGTCTCCCACGTTGGTGGCGTCTTTGCCGTATTTGGCCTTGATGACGTTCTTGAGGTTGTGGTAGACCTCGGCGCCAATCCTCATGGCCTCGTGGAAGTTCTTGGCTCCCACGGGCAGGATCATGAACTCCTGCATGGCCAGCTTGTTCCCGGCGTGAGAGCCGCCGTTGAT
>NW_015628680.1:140124-143550 GCF_001515625.1 Sinocyclocheilus rhinocerous | reverse complement strand
TGAGAGAGAGAGTGTGTTTGTTTGTGTGTGTGTGTGAGAGAGAGAGTGTGAGAGTGTGAGTGTGAGAGTGAGTGTGAGTGTGTGTGTGAGGCAGGTGTACTGTACCTTTGCCCAGGTAGCGTGTCTTGTCTCCGTCTCGGAGCTCCAGAGCCTCATGAACTCCAGTGGAAGCGCCGCTAGGAACAGCTGCCCGGAAACGACCTGATGAATCAATCAATCACACATCAATTACAAACGACAGCAGGAACATTTGGTGGTTGCTAGGGTGTCGTGAGACAGTCAGTCCGATCGATCGATCGAGTGTGTTTGTACCTTTAGCCGTGTACAGATCCACCTCGACGGTGGGGTTTCCTCTGGAGTCGAGGATTTCACGAGCGTGAATCTTACTAATGGACATCCTGAGAGAGACAGAGACCGTTCAGTCAACACACACACCAGGACTGAACTTAAACAAAAAAATAGTATTAAAAAAAGGTAACCCATTGGCTGTTTGTGGTCATATTTGACCAGGAACCATAAATAAATTAACATTTTAAATAAATGATGTAAAACTAATTTGCCTGAAGCAGTAACAATGAAATTCTTTTGGGATTATAGTTCATTTAAAGCTTGTTTAAATGCGTCCAAGTTTCTCAATTTCACGATCATTTCTATGAGCAAATACTCAAGCTTTTGAAACTTCACTACGTTAAAATATACACTTCTATAAGCTGAAACTAAGAAAATATTAACATTTATGATGCATTTGTGCTAGATTGCTGCCATGTGGGGAAACAAATAACAATAACATGACTTCACATCTGGTCAAAATCATGCTGACAGTTATTCATTAATTACTGGTACCTTAATATCTGATCGAAGATCTCGATCATACACATTCAGCCATATTAATACGCATTTTAATAAGTGTTCTGTGCATGAATACTATTTTATGCTTAGAAAATATATATTTGGATACTTACTTAGACATTATCTATTTATATTTTTAAAATCATTTTTGAAGTGTAATTTTTGCAGTAATTCTTACAGTCATAGACACCCATTCATTTCACGGTCTATGCAAGTGTGTGTGTGTGTGAATCATTTTCACTGAAGAATTTTTTAATTAAAAAAAATAAAATCGGTAAAAAAATGACAGAAAAACATCTGCACAAACCATAAAATACTGTACACACACTTCAGCTGTCTGACACAGATACAGTCTGTGGTTTCTCTATTAATAGAGCGGCTACAGCAGAAGACAGAAAAGACCCCGGGAGAATGTATGTGTGTGTGTGTGTGTGTGTGTGTGTGTGTGTGTGTGAGTGTGTGTGTGTGTGTGTGAGTGTATGTGTGTGCGCGTGTGTGAGAGAGAGTGTGTGAGAGAGAGAGAGACAGGAATCTCAGTCATACCTCAACAACTTTATATGACCTTCACAAAGCCTCGCTGAACCCTGACCTTTGTGTCCAGCACTCTGACCTTTGCATGCAAGCATTGACACTGTACTCTATTGTAAGAGCCTCACGCACACGCACACTGTACTGTATATTATAAGTCACATAATTAATCATCTGCATCAGAACCTCATGTGTAACACAATTTCAGTTTTGCAAATTATTGGTATTAAAAAATGCACGTTTTTGCAGCTTTGTGGCGGGTGATAAAATATCTAGAATGCAATGCAATAAAAAAATAAAAGACAAACTTTTGACCAATTTGATGATTTCTCATATTTCAGACATCGCTAAAGCAAGTTTCCATCTGAATGTCAGGAACCATTTCTAAGCCATTTATTATCCGTGTAAACAAGCATCTTGCATTTTACAGACTCGCGTCACAATTCCGCAACATTCTCAGGTTCCCACCATCACCAATCACAGCACTGCATCTCATCGCGCGCACATTGACGCAACAATCACTTATTAAATAACTCATATTATGACGCAATAAATAACGGAGTCTGAGCTTTAGCCCGAATGTGTAAATAATTTTTGAACGCTTTTTAAAAATTATTATTATTTAGTGCATTACACATTTGAACAGTCACGTTTGAAATATGAAGTTACATTTTATACTTTTTAACATATAAATATATATTAACATAAAACTCGTTTTATAACTTTTTATAAAATGAATTAGCGGTTAATATTTCACGGAATATTCTGCGATGGTTCCAGCGGAAGCGTGAAGGTCATTCAGTTCACTTCAGAAAGTTTGACGGTTCGTGCCTTAAATCGGTTCCGATTTGACAAACTCTGCGTTCAGCCGGAATCTCCACAGAATACACAATATTCCTGCTAACAGCAAATTTATTCACACATCCATATTAATCCGCAGATCCCGGATCAGAAGTGCTCGAGCTCGGTCCGCACAACTGATCTCAGATCAGCCGCTCCAATCAGGAAGCAGCAGCTCTACTCTACAGTTCAACAACTCACTCCAACAGATCTCCCGTCACACTCGAGCGTAAAAACACACCGTTCCAGTCAAATGCGTGCGTGTTTGCGTTATTACCTGCGGGCGATTCGGGTCGGCGTCGGTCTCGGCGTCTGACGAGGCGTGAGTGTGCGTTTCAACCTCGGCCTCGCAATTTATAGACGGTCTCTCAGCAACGTCCCCGTATATGGGAAGAGCCTTAGGGAGCGTCTACAAACACCGATCATTTACACAGTTTCAGGACACGCCCACATCTCTGATGTTTTCAAAGTAACCAAATATAAATGCCATCATAACTAGTCACTAGTCTGCCTTTATAAACAGTACAGAACATGCACACATCAGGCCCGAAGGCATTAAATTAAGCCGCTAATGCAGTGTAGTGCCAGTGTTTGACATTCTACCAGATCAATCTTTGTATTTTGAAGTTAAGAATCACTTACTCTAGATATGTTTGGACTGGAATGCTAACATACTGCTTAATGCATACTTAGTGTATATCGTAAGTCACTATTATTTTTAAAAAATGGTAAATAGTATGCAATGACAAATGTTAAGTTTTTTTTCCCATGCAGTGGTTGTATACTGTAAATTTCAATCAGTACATTAAGTAGCCGGTGTATTCCATGCATACTGAACATTAGCAAACTGTACACAATATACGACTGCATACTGCAAAAATAGTAAAATAGTTGTATGACAAAGTCACCAAAAGGTCTATTTCATTGTTATGGCCTGAGATCTGGAGGTCAGGAGGTCACCACCATACAACAGAAATTAAAAGTATTTTCACATTTATTTTTAAAAATATTCAGAAATTCACAACAATAATATATTTGATCAAATTAGTTTCAAAATATATTTACATAAATATATTTTCTATCAATATATATTTTTTAAAAACTATATATATATATATATATATATATATAATAAAAAATATACATATACATATATAAATACATACATACATACACACACACACACACACACATACATATATATATATA
>NW_015628680.1:135418-139748 GCF_001515625.1 Sinocyclocheilus rhinocerous | reverse complement strand
AAAAAAATAAAAAAAATAAATATTTTTTAAAGCATTTAAAAATATGTATTTGCCCTACATTTATTTCAGTCCAAGAAAACATATTCACATATGTAACATGTAAAGAATAACTTTGTTGGTTGTCTATAACACTATTGGTTGTCAACATATAACTCATTTGAAAAATAAAAATAAAAATCAGCAAGGAACAAACTTTGTTCCAAAAAAATTACAAGATTACAATATATAAAAAACATTGTTAAATAAGAAACATTATTATTATTCCATCCACATTTGCATTTAGCCAAACTGTAGGCCACCTTCATATTGGAAATGTGTTTTATTGCCCCTGAAATACATAGATTTTGATATATGAGGGTTGAAACTTGAGCTTCACTTTTGCAACATATATTTAGCATATATTCCCATAAATTCCCAATGTTTTGTTAAATATGTTGTCGATCTGATTTTGTCTCATTGATGTCTGATGTCTTCATGGAGGTCTTTTCCTTTCAGCCGAGGCGTGGAAACACTCAGACGTCCCTCGTCGTGCTCCGGGCCTGAATGAAAGGTCAGGGTTGAATTAAAGAGAGAAATGTGAGAGTGAGTTTGGGTTTGGACCTAAAGGGCACCTATGATGATCACACGCGCACACGCTGCTCTTTCCCTGTGTTTCTCCCTCTCTAGCATTTAACACCAGGCTAAAATTAGTCTCACTATCATGAGAGACACTTGTGTTGTCTTGGAGCAGCACGACATCCACAGATTCACTCGGATTCACAACATTCAGCTCTTGTGTATGGAGTTCCATTTGTGCCACAAAAGTGTCGACTGCTGTGTGCAATACATTTTATTTGTGTTGTGCCAGTTTCTGCTCTCAGTGAACGTTCTGCGACACATTGTTGCATTCTAAAACTTTCCGATGCATTAATCTTCCTCGCAGCTAACAAAAACATGTTGTACGAATGTTTCGCTAACGTTCCCATTACGTTATTTCAGAATGTTCTCTGAACGTCCAGTTTTTAAAATGTTTTAGAAATGTTTTTTTCTTGGTTGTGCAAACATTTAGGGAACATTCCATTTGATCATGTTACGAACATTACGGAAACGTTACTTTTGAATGTTTTCTGAACGTTCTGAAACATTTAAAAACGTTTGAAGAACGTTTGGAAAAAACTATTCCATAAACAATGTACAGATGATGTCTTTGTGTTAACATTTTGAGGACCAGATAACTTTGAACAAACGTTATATTGATGTTACTGGAAGAACGTTTGTTCATAACTTTGAGAGAACCTTGTTCCAGAATGTTTTGAGAATGTTTCCTGTTAGCTGAGAGAACAAGACAGCATAAATGCGTTCACCATGTTTAAATGCATTATCTGCTGGTAATTCTGCACAAACTCAATACAGCGCATGCAAAGCAGTTACAGTAAGAGGTTGAGCAGATTATTTGAATGAAATACTCAAATCTCTCAGTGGACAAACGACATTCAGAACAGAGAGAGAATCAGACTGAGCTGCTATCACACATCAATGCCACATGATGGCGCTGCACTGTGAGTGTGTGTGTGTGTGTGTGTGTGTGTGTGAGTGTGTGTGTGTGTGTGTGTGTGTGTGTGTGTGTGTGTGTGTGTGTGTGTGTGTGTGTGTGTGTGTGTGTGTGTGTGTGTGTGTGAGAGAGTGTGTGTGTGTGTGTGTGTGAGTATGTGTGTGAGTGAGTGTGTGTGTGTGCTTCATGTCAATCTCTATCATAAATCTCATGTCTGTGTGTGTCACATGCAGAACTTCCTGTTTCCTCTCTTACAGCACTATTCCTTCACAACAGTGTGTGCTCAAGAGTCTCAAATTACTGCCTCCTTACAGTGAGATAAATAAACGTGTCTGCTAAATGAACGAGTGTGTTTGCTGGATTGTGTCGGTCATGTTTGTTAGGGTGTGCACGTACGTCACTACATTTGTCCTGTTTTCATCAGTTTCACTTCTCTGTTTCGAGAGCAGTGAGTGACTCGTGGAAAGTTCACAATCATTTCTTACCCGCGTGTTTTAAACCGTCCTGTTGAGAATTAAAGTCAGTATTAATGGAAACTTGTCAAATCAGATAAACACATCCTTACGTTAATTGTTGCCTTGAATTGACTGACAGTTTGGGTCGGAAATGACAATCAGCAATCATTCTGCTGCTGCTTCATGAAACTGAGTTCAAACAAGTGTCCTGAAGAAGGTGCATCTCGTTCATTCTAGTGTGCTGAGAATGCAAAACCTTTACTGGAAGAGAAAGAGTAAAACAGCCTGTGATTGGCTGAGACATTCGCACGCATCAGCCGCTGAATATTCTAATGAGCTCTTGAGTGGAGTGCTGTGATTAAGACGATGTGTGCGTGTTTAAAGCAGGGTTGTTAACCTTAACTGAAAACTAAAACTATTAAAAATATCTTTAATATTTAATATGAAGCTTAAATAATATAAAATATAAATATGTGATGAAAAAACTTTTTTTTTTAAATTGGCAGCTAAATGAAATTTTTAAAATGTAAATAAAAATGTTTAAATTTAAATAGTAATTTAAAAAATGAGCAAAACACGCAACAAAATTATTAAAAAATTAAACAAAAATGTAAATAAATACATAAACATAAAAGCTAATTTAAAATGCTAATAAAAACCTCAATAGGAAATGAACAAAAACTAAAACTTAAATAAAAATAAATAAGGTAATTCAAAATAGTAATATAAAAAAAATGACAAAACACATAAAATAAAAAATATATATATAATAGTATATAAATAATACTAAAATAAAACTAAAACTGAAGTGGTGTTTCTTCTTGATAAACAATGAAGCGAACTGCACAAGAGAAATTGAAAGTGAACTCAGTTTTGATGTAATTTCACCAGTAATGATATCGTGATGTACTGTGACTTTTATCGCTCTAAAAGCACATCACGCCTCCATGAAGACACAGACAGGAGCTGCTCCGTACAAACTCACTCTCTCTTTATTTGGCATCTAATAGTCAGATTTCTCGGTTTTGTTCAGCAGGATTTCACACAGACAATCATACAAACAAATGACTGGACGCTCCGCCCGTCCAAAACACAGAAAATACTATAGAACCGTAAATCAATCAATTAATTCATGATAAAACCAATAAATGAGTTTGATATTAACTGGAGTTTGATTTCCACTGCCTGACCGGAGAAGAAACCGAGATCTCAGACTCCTGGAATGTTTAAACCGAGATGAGGATGAAGATGAAGATGATGATGAAGATGAGAGGCTTCTCAAGCACATGCTTGGTTGGTCGTGGAGCGGTTCTTCGGGCTTTATGAATGGAGATCGACAGGTGAAGTGGGCGGAGTCAGTAGGGCAGGGGGCGGGGCTTGTTCACATGTTCATCTTCCTGAGGTATGTGGTCATGTCAAAGACGGGGGGATTGACTTTGCCTCCGTGAGCATCTTTTACACCTTTAGCAATGATTAGCGCTGAAAGAGAGAGACAAACAACAGTGTCAATCTCACACAAACACGTCCAGATCAGATCTCACTTCAGAATCTAAAAAAATCAATAAATTCTAAATTATGAATAAATGTATATATTTACATATATATATTTGCATATACTTCATATATAAAAATATGTCCAGGTCAAATTTCACCCCAGAATCTAAAGAAATAAAATATTATTCATTTTTAAAATATACATGATAAATCAATTATAAATTTAAACGAAATATTTTTTATATATTTGCATATACTTTGTATCTAAAAACAACTCCAGGTCAAATTTCACCCAAAATCTAAAGACCTAAAAAGACATAACATTTTTAAAATTCAAATTTATAATTAATTATAAATTAAAATGAAATCATTTAAATATATTTACAAATACTATTTGTATATACTTCATATATGGCTTATGTAAAGAAATAAAATGACATTGCATTTTCAAAATATAAAATTAAACAAAAATTTAAATATATAAATGCATATAAATTAAATAATTTTACTATATTTACGTATGATATTTGTAATAAAAAATATAAATAAAAAAAGAGGTCCAAGTCAAATTGCAACATAATTTATCATTTAAACATAAATGATAAATTAATTATAAACTGAAATGAAATCAATTAAATTATTTACATATCAGATTTGCATATACTTTATATATAATATATAAAGAAATATATATATATATATATTTTTTCCTGATTCTAATTACTATAATTCCATTTTTTTCATCACTACTCCAGTGCTTGTTAAAATTACAATCTTGCATTTATTCAAGTTCAGCAAATATGCACGGCCATAAAGTGCACACACTGGACATATACTTTAAGCATATTGT
>NW_015628680.1:133763-135185 GCF_001515625.1 Sinocyclocheilus rhinocerous | reverse complement strand
AAAAAATAAATCATAGATCAATTATTAATTAAAATTAAGCATAAATTAAATATTTGTAATATATTTACATATAATACTTGTGTATGCCTTATAAATATAAAAACATGCGCAGGTCTAATTTCAGCCCAGAATCTAATGACATGTTTTAAATATAAATTATAAACGAGAATTGAAATATAAATGCATGTAATATTTTGAAAATACTTTTTAAATAATTACACATGAATTATAAATGTAAATCAACTCATTTACACATTAGATTTGTATACACCGTATATATAATATTTAATATATGAAGAAATGAAAAATTTCATTCGCATAACACGCAATGCAGCTGGAGGTTGTTCACTAATCGTGAAATTCCATGATTAAAATTCCTAAATATTTTGATATGGCTCATATGCGGCCCATATTTTGATATTTGATATTTTCACCTTTGTGCGATCTGCCGATGGTGAAGGAGAAGGGGTCGGGCTCTTTCTCGGAGGTCTTCATCTTGATGTCCATGGTGTTCTGGCCGTCCACATTCAGAGCGTCTCTCAGAACCGTGCACTTCTTGCCGGCCACAGTCACTCCATTGGCAAACAGACTACTGCGGTCACTGGCGATCATAGCCTTCACCTCGGACGCCTGACGGAGACACACACACACAGACTGAGAGTGGATTGTGGTGGATATATAACGGTCCAGCAAACACAGGCTGAGACAAGCAGAACCACTCGAACCCCTCCTCCTCGCGCCGCTCATGTTTTATCATGTTCCTGAAGACGACGCTATCTGCAGCTCAACATGCAGACCGTAAACCAGCCTCCAGTCCTCCGATTCTTAGGATTAAACTGCATCACCTTCACATCCTAACGAAGCTTTTCAGTGCATTATGAGTTTTTATTGCAAGATTTTAGCTTCAAATGCACAGGAAAGTAGAAGGCAAAGCGCATTTTGCTGCAACTGTTCACTGTCTAGCTTACATTTCTCTCTGTTTTAATCAGCTCACTATTTTCAGTGGATGTCTAACTCACTAGATCACTGCAACAATCATACGAGAAATTCGAGATATGAGTCCAAGGAATTTTCTTATTTGATCTTTCTTCTTTTTTTTGTATGGGAACGTTACTTTTGAATGTTCTAAAACAAATAGTAACATTTTAAAAAAGTGATGTGAATGTCTAACTAAACTTCGTTTCAGCAAAAACATTGCATGAATGTTGTATAAATACTGTTTTTGTGCTAAGGTTTTGAGACAAACCTTCGTAACTTTGAGAGAACCTGACAGCTGGTTAGAGAGAGCGACAGAGAGAACAGCATCTCTAAATACTTTAAGAGTCTGAGCTGCGTGTTACAACATGAACAGGGGAAGCACACGAATCAACAACACACACACACACACACACACACACACACATACTCACACACACACACACA
>NW_015628680.1:133404-133720 GCF_001515625.1 Sinocyclocheilus rhinocerous | reverse complement strand
CAAAGCAAAATGTGCTTTTGTCATGCCAATAAAGCCAATTGAATTGAATTGAGAGAGAGAGAGAGAGAGAGAGAGAGAGAGAGAGAGAGAGAGAGGAACGCACTTCCGCCTGCGAACACGCGTGACCAAATAAGGAGCGCTCGAGCGCTGTGAGGAAACTCCGCGCGATTGAATAAAGCTGATGGAAACTACAGCGGCTGACCTTCACTAAACTTATCCGAGAGCTTGCGGCTTCACGGGGCTACTCCGTTATAATGCGAGCGCATCCTGATTTTCACACGAGGAAGAAGGAACAAGTAAAAAAAAAAAAAAAAAA
>NW_015628680.1:113447-133367 GCF_001515625.1 Sinocyclocheilus rhinocerous | reverse complement strand
AAGGCTAAATACGTCGCAATTTAAAGAAAGAAAGCAGGGCGAAGTTTTATATGACTGTAAATGTCGTACCGTGACTTGGTTCAGCCAGCCGCCCGGTGCTGAAGCCCAAACGGACTCCTGACCCGCTGTGCACCCGAGGATGACCGCATCATCCACCCACTCGCTCTTGGTCAGGCTGCTGATGTAGCTGTCCCAGCTCATGACTGCTGCTTTAGATCTGAGGAGCAATACAACACATCATCAGTTAGCTGCTCGCGTCGCTGAGCGGACAGACACCAAAGCGAGAAGAGAACGAAAGTACCTGAGTGCGTCTCTGCTCCGATGCAAAGTGAGTTTGAGGAAGTCCGCGTGAGTTTATATGCGCGCCCTGCCCACGGCCCACTTCCGCAGCAGAGACCCGCTGAAGATGCGCTGTTCGCACTGTCTCAGAGCTTGCATGCAGAATATGTAGACGTTTAGCAAGCATGATGGAAACCCTCCCTGACAGCTCACGCACATCGCGGACACACGTCTGCATTACATCTGCTAGAGGTATTTTTTAGAGTGCATCTGCTATACGTCTATAGGACGTTGCCTATCAGATGTCTAATAGACGTTTAAAAGATGTCTTTAAGATGTTTATGATTTAAAACTGACATCTTAGAGACGTCTGCCAGATGTTTGCACACAGCAGATGAAGCGATCTTTAACAGACGTCTCGCACACGTATGTGTGCTTCTCTTCTGAACGTTCTGAAACAAGTAGTGACATTTAAAAAACGTTAGATGAACACCCGAATAAAACGTTTTTGTCTATGCAAACACTGAAGGAACGTTTAATTTGATAATTTTCTAAATATTATGGGATGTTACTTTCGGATGACCTCTGAATGTTCTGAAATATGCAGTGAAATTTAAAACAAATAATAAAAATTAGACAGGCGTCCTAGTGAAACATTTCATGAACGATGTACAAATGTTTTGAAAACCAGATAACTTTGAACAAATGTTCTGTAAACGTCACCACACGAATGTTTGTTCATAACTTTGAGAGAACCTTGCCACAACGTTTTGAGAACATCCCTTGTTAAATACTAAAGACATAATGCATGCGCTAAATGCACTCTGAATCAAGAAATCAGATCAGGTGCTCACTGTCAGTAATCAAATAATGGGTTTTGTTGTGTGCACACGCATCTTAGTGGTAGATCTTGGATTTATTTTGAGCTGCACTTATGCAAATGTTGTTTCAAGCCCACATATACAATGAGAAACTCGAAAGGAGTTGTTTGGAGTGTTTCATAGAATTAAAAAACACCATACAGTCATGATCTCAAGTCATATGATGGATTTGAATGAGGAACACACTAAAATGGCAGCTCTCAAATCTCATTCACACTTCCACATATTCGAACTGGCGACGCGCGTCATTACAACAAACCTGGCATGATGCTACTGTACATAATATTGTGCAGAAGTCATACTTTTATGGAATAGAGCTGTGCAAAAATTCTCAGTTTGTGTTTCAGATTGAGACAACAGGCAGGTGGGCAAATATTGACAAGAGATTCAGCTTTATCGCTTTAAAGCATCTGACTCGTCAAACTGGCTCCACACATGAGCTTGTGTGCTGAAGGTGCTCTGATTGACAGAACGGCGCACTTCGACAGAGTTCATTTTGATGCGAGTTTGAGTTAAATCCGAGTTGAAGCTTAAAGCACAGAGTTAGGCTGGAGTTTGGCCTTTTGCAGAGCGATAGAGAAAAAAAGGAGGTGGCAGAATACAGCAGAACGTGACCACAACATCCTGTTTGTGAATCTGCAAGCTGCATGATATGACAGGACGAAGTACAGAGACAGCCGACGTGAATGAGATCAACTGAACTTCATTCCACTACTGTATGTGACTGTGAGAAGATGCTGTGGAGATCGTCTCACTGTCTGGCTCTCTGTACACAAGCCTGACTTATGAGAGCAGAGCAGGCGACACAGAGAAATGACCACTGGAGTAACCAATCAGATTGCGCCATGTGAGAGAATGAGGCGGGACCAAAATTGTAGCATTTACTAAAACTGGGAAACCTGTCAGGAACATGTCAAACTTCGCCTTGGATTCAGAAGAAAACTAAATTAGCGCTTACTGTACATTTTGCTTACAGAACATTGAAGGATGATTTTCGCACGGGTAACATTTTCATGAAAACAAAGCTAAATGACTGTATTGCAGTGGTGTTATAAATCATCGATGGCTCCATAAAAACTTTCACCAAGATTGTTTTAAAAAGAACTGTTCACTGGAAGGTTCTTTGGGGAACCCAAAAATATGGTGGACCAGTAGTGCACAACACAACAAAATCTCCACAACACAAAGAAATCGCAACGGAAACAAGCCGCAGCACAACGGAAATGCTCCTGCTCCCTTATAGAGGATGCATTAAAACTAAGGACTCTATAACAGAGGTAATGGTCTAACGAAATTCAAATTTTGGGCATTTTTTTATACTACAAATTTTTTTTTAAACCATTAGCCAAGTCATTTATATGGCTATGCAAATTTAGTGTCATTTAAAAAGCCTGGTGCAGTAAAAGCTCTTTAAAATTAGTAATATTTTTAGTCCATTAACTCTAGTACAAAGCCCAAATTTTTAGCTTTAAAGCATCGTTTACGTGGCCGCGAGAAACAGCGTTATGAAATGAATTCAACAGCAATAATTTGTGCAAGTTCAAGAGTCCATAAAAACATTGGTACGGTATTGGTTTAGTAAATTGTTCAAAATTAGGGTTTTGTTAGTCCATTACCACTATATAAAGTTTGCATGCTATAGTTTTACGCCTTTATAGAAAACAGTGGCTGTTTGCAATGTAAGGAGCATATTTTAGATGCTGTTTACACTAATTGACAATAGAAAGTATTTTATGGATACACTGTTTACACTAAGTGAAAATAGCAATAGATTCTATTCACACTATATATTTTCTTTGCAATAAGTGTAAATAGTCGTTAGATATTATTTATTAATATAATTAGTGTAAATAGCCTATATGTCAAAAAGGCTGGTTATTTACTTAACCCAACTAACAAAAATATGTTCTAAGAAAGTTTTTCTAATATTCCCTTTAAGTTGTGTGTGTGTGTGTGTGTGTGTGAGTGTGTATGTGAGTTGATGTTCTCTGAACATTCTGAAATAATAAGCAGTAACGTTAGCTGAATGTCCAACTAAACTGTTTCAGAAATGAAACGTTGCATGAACAATATATAAATATCATTTTTGTGCTAACGTTTAGAGAACATTAGTAAAGACCAGATAACTTTAAACCAACATTCTATTATTGTTATTAGAAGAAGGTTTGTTTGTAACTTTGAGCACACACACACACACACACACACACACACACACACACACACAGAGCAATCTTTTTGCTGAGTGTGTGTGATGCACTCGAGGCCAGCGCACAGAGAGGATCCTTATCTGTGATTTTATCCAGACTCAGGCGACTGATCAGCGACAGGCCTCTTTGAGTGAGATTCGTGAGCGTGGATCCTCAGTTACCAAAAAGCTAAACCACTAAAATAATAGTGCAACATTCAGAGCTTTTGATAAACGCTGATGAACAGTTCAATAGACTTCAGTCAGGTGAAAACGAGATAGCTTTCACAGCTCACAAAGCAGTTTTATGCAGTTTTTGTCTACTGAAACTGCTACAGTACAGTCCGTTGAATACACTGTGCTTCCGTCATTTTGATTCCTGTCAGAAGTTAAATATAATGCAACCCTCTCTACAGTGTCAGGAAGATTCTGGAACAATCAAAAACACCAGTACAAAATAAACCTACTGACATACAGTCACTGGTTATGAGTAAAAACAGTATATTTGAAGTAAGTCTATTGCAAATTACTGATAGATCTACAGTAAGTACAGTGAGAGTGCATGGAAACATTTGTGAGACATTTGGTGGCTCCCTATGGGATTATGGGTAGCGTAGTCCTTCACCAATATTAAACACTGTTTTTAAAACATGTTGAGATCTCGCTGACAGAAGCATATGACGACGCTTAACAACCTCAGCGCTCACGGTGAGTCTGATCTGAATGGTGTGAATGTTATAAACCCGTTTCTGTCTTCTGTGCCTCACAGCCCTGCTAATTTCTCTTTATATGTTCAAAAGAAAGTCTGCAGTCTAGCGTCAGAATGAAGAGTCTCTGCTGTCGATGTCGGGTTTGTTTCTGGGTGGAGTGTGTGGCCGAGAAGCCTTGTGTGTTAAGAGGAAACTCATTTGCCAGTCAAACGGGGAAGAAAATAGCCATTCTGCAAAGATCGTGAGCTTTGAGCCCAACTGTGTGCTTTACGATGACAAAGCATCTGAAATGTCACATACAGATCCAGATCTGTCAAGTCTGTACAGAGGAGGTTTGAAAGCTTTGTCAGTAACAAACAAAACCGTATATGTTTTCAAAACCTACTACTTTTTGAAGAATTTATGAATAGTGTTGCATGCGGAACTTGAAGTAAAAGCAACAAGACACAATTGTAATCAATGATAATTTAATACACTGCAAAAAAAATGCTTATCTAGCATTTTTGTCTCGTTTTTTTCATTACAAATATCTAAAAATTCTTAAATCACGATGTAACATTTGCTTGAACAGGACAATAAGATATTAAGTCTGAAAATGACAAATGTATAAAAATGAAGTGAGTTTATGCTTAAAACAAGAACAAATATCTGCCAACGGGGTCAAAAAAATCTAATGGTTTTCCCTTTGAATTTTTTTCAGAAAACAATACTTCACATCTCATGTTATTTGCTTCTATTGTTTAGACATTTTTACAGAAAACATGACAAGAATAGTATGTTTCGCAGTGCACTTAGTGTCGAGGGTTTTATCACCTCTTTGGCTTTTGTAATTTTGGAAGAAACCACTTTTAAAATTTCGACGTTCTTCTCCACGGCCGGTTTATCACCACATTAAACTGCACTGATAAAGTTCAAGTGTCAACCAATCATAAACTGCATCACAACACGAGCAATAACAGAGATGCTTGACTGTTAGCAAATGCCACTAAAAAGGGAACACACACATACACACACACATACACACACACACACACACACACACACACACACATGTCTGGTCAGCTATCCTTGTGGGGACTCTCCATAGGCATAATGGTTTTTCTACTGTACAGACCGTATATTCTATTGTCCTACACCAACCCTACCCCTAAACCTACCCCTCACAGGAAACTTTCTGCATTTTTAGATTTTCAAAAAACTTCATTCTGTATGATTTATAAGCTTTTGTACCCGTGGGGACCACAATTTAGGTCCCCACCGTGACACGAGTCCCCATGAGTCTGTGTGTAGTCAGGTTTAAGTCCCCACCAGGATATATAAACCAGTACACACACACACACACACACACACACACACTGACTCAGTGACTTCCTGTCTCTGACAGGAAGTGGAGAAACTGTCTGTTGTTCATGTGAGGATTCTCATTTGATCTTCAACACCCTCCTCTCAGTTTCTTTCTTATTTCCACTCATCCTCACAACCTCCTTCTCTCATATAACCTCTTGTCCTGCTCTGATCTCTTTTAGTTTGATTGCACACACGCACACACACACACACATCAGTATAATATGCCCTTTTTAGGCAAACTAGGAAGTGAGAGAATGTGAGGGAGATGATGAAAAAGTGTGAGCGAGAGAGTGAAAGACTAAATGCAGTTCACACATCTCATAGAAGCGCACACTTGTTCTTTATTTTGAGGTAGTGTTATTTACAGATGTCATTTAGTAAGTTAGTACAAACTGAGCCACGAGCGACAGCATGATCCCCGAGCTTCTCCAGAGAGTCTGGACATGCGATAAGTGCACTGTATGCTGCTAAATAGCTGTTACAAAACCTTAAACGTCTGCAGAAGTGATCTGTTGACCTGTTTTAGCATGCTGAGGAATTCTCTGAGGAATGCAGGTTTTCTGTGGTGTGAACAGAAGTGCCCCCTTCTGATGAGATGCACAAACTGACCAAACCACGCCGTTCAAGCAGCCGGAGGCAGACCCCTCGTAAACCCCAAATACTTTATTTAAAATGTGTTTTACTGGATTTGATGATTCCAAGCAACATTAACAACATTAACGCGGCAATGCTTTGCTTTTCTCGTGGTCTTACAACCCTTGACTTTCATTATGCTGTATTATCACCAATTTCTTTTTGTAATTAGCACAGGTTTTCTATTTCTTTTTGGAACTGATTCGCAGGCCTCATTGATCTGAGCTTACGCTCCTCAGTTTTTGAGTGGGAAAAAAACCAGCATTTATTTGTGGATAATTTTGTTCATAAGCTCAGATCAGCGAGGCCTAAGATCAATCAGTTCCAAAAAGAAATACAAAAACCGTGCTAAACTTAAAGAAAACAAGCTGAAGACAAATACTCAATACAATATTTGGCATAATATGGAATAATGAGAGACTTACAAGCAATTCAGAACTGGGAACACCACAAGTGTAACAAGATGGGGGGAAAAGTCCCCCAAAAAGTGTATTTATATGTGATAATCTGTAGTATAAAGCGCTATATAAATAAAGCTAAAAAAATGGCTATTATCCAGCATTTTTGGGAAAAAGAAAATTATTTTTAAAAAGTCAGAATTGTGAGATGTAAACATATGTGCGCCTCACAATTCTGATTGTTTTATTTCCCACAAATCTCAAAATGACCAGAATCTCCGAATTGTGAGATACAGGCCCGGTTTCACAGACAGGGCTTAGACTAAACCAGGATTAGGCCTTAGTTCAATTAGGACATTTAAGTAATTTTTATAAACATGCCTTAGAAAAAAACATTACTGGTGTGCATCTTGAGACAAAACAAGGACACTGACTTATTTTAAGATCAATCAGTGCATGTTTCTTTCAGTTGAAACAGCTCAGACTTACATTTCCGTCTGAGACTATAGCTTAAGCCATGTCTGTGACACAGCCAAGAAAAATTCAGTATTGTGAGAAATAAAGTCAGAATTGTGAAGTAAAAAACACAATTAGCTTTATTTTTTATCCCGTGGCGGGAACAATCTTCCAGCTAGTGTAATCAGCAAAACAAATGACACAGAACGGACAAAAAGTGAAAATACCGAGAAATGCTTATAAAATCATTATTGATCTTCTGGTTTTGAACTACGGACCGCTGACATCGGATGCCTCACCCTAACAGAGTGCAATTTTTTTTAAAAGATAAAAAAAATATTTATATTCACATATAACCAAATGTAGGTCACATTGTAGGTCATGACAGTAGGCCACAAAACCAAAAAGCAAATAAGTGCTGTCCTTAATTTTACTACGGTAACCATTTTCACCACCACATAGAAATGACTTGTTACTATGATTGATACAAACAGATTTGCTTGGTATTAAAAATGTTTAATAAGGGAGAGAGAGACTATATTTGTCTACTATAGTTAATTACTGTTGCCAAGGTAAAGTTTTATAGGGGTGACACTCGTCACCAGAGACCCATTATGGAAAGAACACAACTAGAAATAAATAAATAAATGTGTTGATGTTAATGGTCTAGATAAGGATAAACTGATAACAGATCACAGACATCATGTCAGGTGGACCGGATCACCAGCATTTTGTGTTTATAAAAACACCGCAAGACAAATGCACGAGTTGCCAAGCCTTTAAAGGGTCAGAAACCGCTGTGAAAGAAAGCAATTAACCTGTTGCACGAACGTTGAAATACGCTTTAAAGCAAAGACCTGCTCTGTACTTTGCATTCTGCATTAGGTCTTCCTAAAAACAGCCAAATTGCAAATTCACAAGGATCAAGTTCATATAGGTTCAAAACCTGCGATGAAAACTAGCAGAATAAAAACAAGACTTCAGATAACATACACAACCTTTTCCTTTGCTTGGGCTCTAAGAAGAGTCTAAACCATAATCGACTGGAGAGCTGAGTGTTAAAAAAAAAAAAAAAAGGACATAAGTTAATCAAAACTGTATACAAGGTTTGTTTACAGTTTAAGCACAATGTTCACACCATTACTCAGTAATATACCATTCCATACTAACTGGTGATGGAAGACCACCAACATAATAATCTCAATAAAACTCATTCTCTTGTTTTATTACAATTTTAACTGCTAAAAAAACAATTCAATCCAGGCATGTTTGACACTTCAGTCAAACCAGGAGTTTTAATGCCGCACTGAGAACCATTTACGTCAGTACCTCGTTAACTCATCAATTAGGCCAGTTGACTAATTAATGAAATCATTAAGGTATCATTTAGAATACAAACTCATATTATGTTATATAAAACTAAAGGCTCAATGTTAATATTTCTTTTTTTAAATTGTTTTTAAATGAATTGTTTGCTGTGGAGTGTGTTTGTGTTTTCTGTCATTATCATGCTGTGTGCTCAAACAATGTTGCTTGCTATATTAAAGCTGTTGTATGAGTTCATGGTTAAAAGAAAACATTTTCCCTGTCTGTATTTATCTGTTCAAATGTTGTCATTTTAATTAATCTTAATTGTTATTGTAGCAGATAAATGCTCCAACATATCCACCACCTTTCATACTGTAGGAGAACCAGTAGATAATGGTAGATTAATATAAGCAAGTTTAAGTAATTTTAACTTGTAAAAACCCAAATAAAATGGACATCTCTGAACATTTCGTGATTTCTCAACCAACCAATGTTTGCATGAGAATGTTAACGATTGGGTCCTTTCTCACTAATTTCACTTTAACGAGGGGCCCTGGTGATGAAAATCTGTTACTTTAAAACCCCTCAAACCACTCGATGCTTGTTTTAGAAAGCAGAATTAGATTGTCAATTCTTCAATCTTTACTCAAGATGGTTGTTTCAAACCTTATGTTTTTGGTGTTCTCGTGTCACCAATTGGTGTTCAATGGTGAAGATGTTTTCACCTTAATGTGGTGTTTTAAATATGTCTGTTTTTTGTTTTTCTCTCTTTCTTTAATCTTATGTTTTGTCTTCAGGGTTTGCTTCTCCAATTGGGCATCTTTTATACCAGACTGGTAGTGAGCAAGTACGCTTCGAGAAGAAAGGTTTGAAGCTTTTGTGTGGTCATAACATTGTGTCTTTTTTGTTCACACAATATGTAGTTATATTAATGAAGCAGGATTACTTTGTGTGTGTGTCCCAAAATTAAGTTTCAAATCTAAATTTAGCATTAAACATGGTAATGTGCCTCATGTTAAGCCCAGGTCACACATTTGAGATTATCAAATTTTAAATGAAGCGCTTTATAAAATGTAAAACTTTAAGTGTATGTAGTTCGGGACAGAATGTAAACATGAGTCTAACATTAGTTTTAATTAAGCAAATTGTGAATCCTATTCTGGTCTTACTGCCTTGTGTATTGGGGAGGAAGACAAAGTCTAAACCTATATAGGTCCAACCCTAGTGTAAATCCACATTTAACACTTCAATTAGTCAAACTTTGTTAGCTTTGTTAGTCTTAATTTTTTATATATATATATATATATATATATATATTAAACAAACAAAACCATATAACCGTTATTTTGGCTAAAGTTTTGAATGTGTGAGTATTGTGTCCAGTGTATTATTGTTCATGCCTTTTGTTTTCCAGATGGCCCCTTGTCCCCTCTCTGTGCAAATTAAATTCCAAACCAGCCAATAGTAGCAAAGTGTAGCTTGGCTGTTCTGCTGTCTTTGAAGAATGAATCTGGTCTAATTATCCAAAAGGGTAATCTTTTGTATTGACACTGGACCATGAGGAAAGCTAATTGCAGCTTATCTGACATGTTTTGCACCAGTTTTCTTTAGGCATTGATGTGAAGAATTTGCCCTCTGCCCTGTCCAGCCCCCAGCCCACCAATGAGTCCAGCTCTCTGCTTGCTGAGTCCAGCCTCCACCAAGTTGCAGAGTCAACCACTCTCCCCTTTGAGGAGTCAGGCACTTTGCCCACTGAGGTTAATGGGAAACTGACTGAGTCCAGCCCCCAGCCTGCCAAAGAGTACATCCCTCTCCCAGCTGAGTCCAGCCCCCAGCCTGCCAAAGAGTACATCCCTCTCCCAGCTGAGTCCAGCCCCCAGCCTGCCAAAGAGTACATCCCTCTCCCAGCTGAGTCCAGCCCCCAGCCTGCCAAAGAGTACATCCCTCTCCCAGCTGAGTCCAACCCCCACCCAGTTGCAGAGCCCAGCACTCTCCCCATCAAGGAGTCAGGCGCTTTGCCCGCTGAGGTTGATGGGAAGTTTACGGAGTCCAGCCCCCAGCCAGTTGCAGAGTCCAGTGCTCTCCCAGCTGAGGTTGATGGGAAGCTCACTGAGTCCACCCCTTTGCCTTCCAAGGAGTCAATCCCTCTCCCAGCTGAGGAGTCCAGCCCCCACCCAGTTGGACAGTCCAGTGCTCTCCCAGCGGAGTCCAGTCCTCTGCTCACTGAGGAGTCAAGCCCTCACCCAGTTGCAGTGTCCAACCCCCAGCCTGCCAAGGAGTTCATCACTATCCCAGCTGAGGAATCTTGCTCTCTGCCTGCCAAGGAGTCCATCCTTCTCCCAGTTGAGGGGTCCAGCCCCCCACCCTGCCAAGGAGTCCATCGCTCTGCCTACTGAGGTTGATGGGAAAAACATGACCAGTTCCAGCTCCCACCCTGCTGAAAAGTTGTGCTCTGCCCACCAAGGGGTCCAGCCCCCACCCAGTCGCACAGTCCAGTGCTCTACCTGCCGGGAAGCCTAGCACTCTGCCCACTGAGGTTTATGGGATGAAGCTGACCGAGTCCAGCCCACTACCTGCCAATAAGTCCAGCGCTATCCCAGCTGAGGAGTCAAACTCTCTGCCTGCTGAGGAGTCCATCCCTCACCCTGTTGCAGAGTCCAGCCCCCAGCCTACCAAGGAGTTATGCACTATCCCAGCTGGAGAATCTAGCTCTCTGCATGCTGTGGAGTCCATCCCCCAGCCTGCCAAGGAGTCCAGTGCTATCCCAGCTGGAGAATTTAGCCTTCTGCCTGCTGAGTCCAACCCCCACCCAGTTGCAGATCCCAGCACTCTCCCCATCAAGGAGTCAGGCACTTTGCCCGCTGAGGTTGATGGGAAGCTCACAGAGTCCAGCCCTCTGCCTGCTGAGGAGTCCAGCTCTCACCCTGTTGCAGAGTCCAGCCCCCAGCCTGCCAAGGAGTCCAGTGCTATCCCAGCTGGGGAATCTAGCTCTCTGCCCGCTGAGGTTGATAGGAAGCTCACGGAGTCCAGCTCTCTGCCTGCTGAGGAGTCCAGCCCTCACCCTGTTGCAGAGTCCAGCCCCCAGCCTGCCAAGGAGTCCAGTGCTATCTCAGTTGGAGAATCTAGCCTTCTGCCTGCTGAGTCCAACCCCCACCAAGTTGCAGAGCCCAGCACTCTCCCCATCAAGGAGTCAGGCGCTTTGCCCGCTGAGGTTGATGGGAAGCTGACTGCGTCCAGCCCTCTGCCCGCTGAGGAGTCCAGCCCTCTCCCCATCAAGGAGTCAGAATATTTGCCCACTGAGGTTGATGGGAAGAAGCTGAATGAGTCCAGCCCGCACCCTACTGAGGAGTCCAGCCCTCACAATGTTGCAGTGTCTAGTCCCCACCCTGCCAATTATTCCATCTCTCAAAGTGTCATTACTTGCCTGCTTCAACCAAGATGTGCTTATGCACTGAAGTCTTTTAGTAAGTTTCTCTAAAAATCTCTCTAAATGTGGCATTTTCACGTCTTGTGTTTTTAAGTCCATAAAACCAGTTATTTTTGTGGTGAAGTGGGTATTTTTGTCTCTTTTTAAACTTTGTGCAAATGCAGATCTTCTACCCTAATATACAGCAGTTATGCAGACTTTACCTTCCCGTGTTCCAGTTAAGTTCAGAACAGTTCCAACATGGTGGTGACATTACGGCATTAGAAGGGTCAGTTTCCCAAAAAAGAGACTAATCTTTGCCGCTAGATTTTATAAAACTGTACTTCTGTAATTGGTCACTAATGTTTTCTTTGAGCATCATTATTACGGAGTCTCTCAGTATTTTAAAAACTGTTTGTGTAAGAATTGGCACAATTGTTTTAAAGTAGTTTTGGGTTGAGGATTGCATGTCTCCATGCAGTATGTCAGCTTCTACCACCTGAACTTTTACCAAACTTTTGAGGTTAAGGAAATTCTAGGCCTAAAAAAAAAGGCTAGTATATTCATGAAACCTTACAGTTGACAACTGTTTTGCACCATTCAAATGTGTGGTAATACCTGAAGTTTTTCAAGGCTTTGGTGCTATCCTCCAAATGAAGTTGAGAATATCTTCACCGTGATGTTTTTGGTGATTTGAAGGATGAAAGTTGCTTTTTGTTTCCTGTTGTTAGGCTGCACTTAGCACCAGACTTTGTGCAGTCAAAATCCTATATGTTAATACTTATCATGGTCATGTTGTCCCAATAAGCTAATATCAAATATAGATTAAATTAATTTTTTATTTTTTTTATTTTTATATACATCTTTTAACCACTGGTTTTCTGGCCTGTGGCTGGCCTTTGCAAAAAGCTTGAATTCTACAGTGTTTAGTTATTGTGCATTTCAAAAATCTTACGAATCTCGGCAAGCTTCACCTGTACAAAAAGACCAGCCTGCAAAACAATTTGCAATTTAACAAATCACACTATGCAGTGTTCACAAAAGTTCAGACTGTATCACAGTTAAACTTGTTTGTTACATAGATCTATATGTACATCTACTGCAGAGGCTCATGAAGTTTTTCAAGGCTTTGGTGCTATCCTCCAAATGAAGTTGAGAATATCTTCACCGTGATGTTTTTGGTGATTTGAAGGATGAAAGTTGCTTTTTGTTTCCTGTTGTTAGGCTGCACTTAGCACCAGACTTTGTGCAGTCAAAATCCTATATGTTAATACTTATCATGGTCATGTTGTCCCAATAAGCTAATATCAAATATAGATTAAATTAAACAATTTTTATTTTTATTTTTATATACATCTTTTAACCACTGGTTTTCTGGCCTGTGGCTGGCCTTTGCAAAAAGCTTGAATTCTACAGTGTTTAGTTATTGTGCATTTAAAAAATCTTACGAATCTCGGCAAGCTTCACCTGTACAAAAAGACCAGCCTGCAAAACAATTTGCAATTTAACAAATCACACTATGCAGTGTTCACAAAAGTTCAGACTGTATCACAGTTAAACTTGTTTGTTACATAGATCTATATGTACATCTACTGCAGAGGCTCAAAGTTTTTTTTCCCCCAAAAATCAGCATGACTCGAAAAATAATATAAAGATAGATTAAGAGTAAGTAAACCAACAGTTAAACTTGTTTGTTACATAGATCTATATGTACATCTACTGCAGAGGCTCAAAGTTTTTTTTTCCCCAAAAATCAGCATGACTCGAAAAATAATATAAAGATAGATTAAGAGTAAGTAAACCATAGACACATTTATAAGCCAGTGGCATCTTCTGAGGAAACAAGGGAGGCAGTGTCTCCTAGAAACCAGATGAAGAACAATTAACATTCAAAATGTAACTATAAATATGAAAAATAGGATGAAATACAGTTGTCTGTAAAGCCCTGAACTGTGGTGTCACAGACAGTAGACGGGACAAATAAGTCCTCTAAAAATTTCTAAAGGATAGGATCTATTTTAAAACTTTGTCTATTGTGACAAAACGGTATTAAAACTGGGACACTTTCCCCTCATTTTGGTGTTTTTATATATTTTATATATTTATTGTATGTATACAAATATACATATTATTTTACTAATTTACAATTTGAAGGGATTTTGTGTATGTTTCTTTGTATGTTTTCTTTAGCTCTATTTATCTTGGTTTTATTTTTATTTAATTTAATTTATATTTACTTTATTATTATTATTATTAGCACTGTGTTATGTTTGGCTATGTGCAAACCTTTGGATTTTACCCCTGGCTTATTTGTGGTGTATTTTGTATGTAATTACTGAATGAATGAATGGAGTAAGTAAATAAATAATAATTATTATTATTAAACTTTATTTGTAAACTTATAAATAAGGCACTGGACAATAAATAAATGAAGTCCTCTCAAAAAGTAAGTTATTGAAATATTCAGATACAAAATCAGATACAGAAGGGTCTGTGTACTTTTGCGTCCATTCATTTTTCATTTTTTAACCCAGAAATAAAATATGGAAAATGCGGTTTTTCCTTAATGGTTAAAAAACTGATGAATAGAATAAGCAGACACAAACTAATGTTCATTATTCAAAATTTGTATTTCATTAAAAATAATAAAAAATTATATAAAGCTTGTTTTTTAATGTATATAAATGCTAAATATAGTTTGTAGCTTTTTTTTTTAACGTCTCTATACAGATGCCCTAAGCACCCTCTCGCGGTACTGACCTATTGCTTAATGAAAACCTTTGGCTTAGGTATTATTATGATCTTGATAATTGTTCACGGCTAAAAACATGTATGAAATACTCATTACATATTTCTTTGCATTTAAATGTATCCAGGGCCAGTTCTACGGGAGTGCTAGAGGGAACGAAATGAAAGCAAGAGCACCTCAGTTGAAGCTGCAGAAATAGGATATACTGACGAAACATATTTTCCAGATGCTCCAGTGTGTATTTGTGAACTCTGGAGAGCTGTAAAGGTTTCTATTTTCAGCGTGTTTTTGTAGCATTGGTCAATCACTGACATTTCTGTTGATTTCTTGAACGCAATGGCTAAGCAGAGGTGTTTATGTTAGAATCCATTCACCACACAAAACGCCAGTTTTGTTCAGTGCTGCACACTCGGGAGTCTCTCACTATAACAAACAAAAAAGTGTAACATGATTTAAATAAGAAATTCACTGTGCAGTGTAGAGCTTCATTGATTATAACGGAACTTTTGGAGATAGCGATAAACTGAAATGAGTGACACTTTTTAGTGATTATAGGCCTACTTATTCAGCTTATCATCAATCACAACTCCAAGGTTTCTGGCTGTTTTTGAAGGAGTTATGGTTGATGAGCCTAACTGGATGGTGAAATTGTGATGAAACGATTGGTTTGATGGAATCACAAGCAGTTCTGTCTTGGCAAGGTCGAGTTGAAGGTGATGGTCGGTCATCCAACAAGAAGATGAGCCTAACTGGATGGTGAAATTTTGATAAAGTGATGGGTTTGTTGAAACCACAAGCAGTTCTGTC
This sequence comes from Sinocyclocheilus rhinocerous, assembly GCF_001515625.1. Lineage (NCBI taxonomy): Eukaryota > Metazoa > Chordata > Actinopteri > Cypriniformes > Cyprinidae > Sinocyclocheilus > Sinocyclocheilus rhinocerous. The sequence goes on along the minus strand of NW_015628680.1, from coordinate 118,208 downwards.
TTAGCCAGGTTGAGTTGAAGGTGATGGTTCGTCATCCAACAAGAAATGTCTGTTAGACATGCTGAGATGCGAGCAGCTCGTCGGATCATCAGGATGGAATGAGAGGTAGAGTTGAGTGTCATCAGCATAAGCAGTGGTATGAAAAGCCATGTTTCTGAATGACAGAACCTAGTGATGCCATGTAGACAGAGAAGAGAAGTGGTCCAAGTACTGGCTATTGATTGGCGGTTGTTGGCCTTCTCCTGACGAGGACGAACTAAATGAATGGGAGGACTTGGAATTGGATAATGGCAAACAGTAAAGTAATTTTTCTTTCTTTATAAATTCCATTAATATATAGCTTTTAACATGATCGTTAACAAATCTTAATGTGCTATCTCCTTAGTTGGTTCATTCTAAATAGTCAGTGTCTTTTTTGTCCCTCATTAATGTGTAAAACAATGATTATGATAAGCTGATGCCAACATCTACAATGTGTTATTATAGGTTAATGTTGCCAGTTCAGTAACTTTATTTCAAGTGTTTTTTTCGTTGTCTAAATTTACAAGGATTTAGTTTGACTTGTGTTTTTGATGGATAGTCAAATGGCTAACCCAAGTTCGCATGTAAGTGATTAAAATATTTAGTCAAATCAAATGTTTATAGAACTGAGTGATACTTATTAACAACCATCTCTTGGTTTTATCCACCTTTCTCCTTCGCCTAATGACGCTTTGTGCGAATTATGGGAGTGACTTACACTGTTAACAATCAGTGAAAGATTCGCTCTTTGAACGCAATAATAAGTATTTTCAAAAACTGGGTACAATGAGGTGACATTATTCTACACACCCTTCTATAAACATTTCACTAAATATTTTAATCACTTACATCATTTATAAGAATAATAAGAGTAAGAATAGGCTGCGCTGCTCGTGGGTGTGACCTCATTACAATTAATGAGCTCAGACGGAACGACTATATCCTACCTCTCGGTTTTTATTATATTATTATTATTTACGAATTAAATAAACAGAAAATATTTGTTTTCGATTGTTTAATTTAGAAGTACACACATTAGTACTCACATTTTTCTCATGTCTGTGTCAAGTATTCACTGAGTTTCAGTTCATGTTTGAAGCGTGTTTGTTTATTTTACAAAAGCAATTTGTCACGTTTTGTTGTTGTGGGTGTACACAAAATAAAGCAGATATTTACAGTTTCTAATGTATAACTCATATGACCAAAAACAAATATTAAAGGGGTGGTTCATTGCGATTTCATTTTTTTAATGTTAGTTAGTGTGTAATGTTGCTGTTTGAGCATAAACAATATCTGCAACGTTACGAAGCTGAAAGTTCAATGCAAACGGTGATATCGTCTTTTAAAATTCTGGCAGTTTCAGCAACAAACAAAAATCATAAGCCTACCATTAAAAGCCGTGCTTGCACAGGTTCTGCACGATCCTCTTCAATAATAACCTATGCTTCTCAATCGGGCTCAAACTGACAAGCGATATTAAGGACGCCGTTGTTTACAATACAACCGGAGCACATGCCGCTGAGGTGAGGGGCGGGACATTTAGATGGGCACTAGAGGCGGTTTAGCCAATCACAACACACTGGGCTAGCTAACCAATCAGAGCCCATCGCCAATTTCTGTGGGAGGGGGTCCACTTTAGACATTCTTCTAACAGTAATAACTTTAACTACATGTCAACTAGCAGTCATTAGAGTATTAGTAGACTGTCTGCTTAACACTTAAGACTATCTTCTAACACTTTCTTTGTCAACATTCTACTAACCCTTAACCTACCCTAACAGTCTACTCTGAGAGTTAGTAGACATGTAGTTGCAAATTAATGAGAATTAGTTGACATGTAGTTGACATATAGTTACAAAGTTACTTATAGTTAATAGAATGTCTAAAGTGGACTATCGAAATAAAGTTTAACCAAACAAAGCATTAACAAATATTAGACTGCACCCCATAAACACAATCAAGCCTAGAAAAAACCCAGTGAACCACCCCTTTAAAGCAGAATCTAATGTTTACCCATGAAAAAAGAAAAAGAAAAAATTTAACTTAATTTTTGTTTTTTCATTTCTCAAATAAAACGAGAAAAAAAAATCTAAACTTTCCTCATTTCTCTTTATTTCTTTTTAAGTAGAAAACCATATTACCAGTACACCGCCATGGGAAATTAAACAATAATGTTCGTATTGCTTTCATAAAATTAATTTACTTTACAATACAGACATCAAGTGTTAAATCAAATGCAAGTCATTCAAATAAGAAAGCATCATAGCATTTGATATAATATCATCTATAACGGGAAAACTACAAAAATAATTTAAATACAATTTAATACAATTACTTTAATACCATTACATAGCAGCTAATGCTTAATAATTAATTCCATAATATAAAAGAAGAGAATACAGGGCTATCACTTTGATTCACCCCTGGACTAATGCAGTTTAAGTGCTTTGTCAGAGGGTAGAGATGTTAGAACCAGGTCAAGCACTGATCCCCTGGTGCTTCAATTTGGATTTAAACCGCTAATGTCTAGGGCACTACGCATATTTGACATTATCCTTTAGTTTTAGTTGAATTTAGGACCACTCTCTTAAAGTCTCTTTATAGAAATGTGAGAAATGTGTCTTCTGCCTTACTGACAAACTGGTCTTGTAAACCAACAAACAAAACAAAGAAGCAGCTGAATTTTTTTTTTTTTATGTTTTACAAATATTTTTTAAACATTAACATTAGTAGGGTCTGGCTGACAAAACAAACGAAACTGTAAAAACAACAACAAACAATGTTGTCTTTTGTCATCCCAAACTGAACTTCAGCTAAATTTCAGCAGTCCTGGACAAATTTCACAAATCCTGTACTTGAGTAAAAAAAAACAATCTTACAGTGAACTAAATTCTACTGATTCTAATTTTTTAATTTCATTTAATATAATCTAATTCAACTGATTGTAATTCTAATTTAGTTAAACTAAATTATACTGGATTATAATAACTCAACAATTATTATCCTTTGTCAAATTTGTCCTCGATAATTCCATGTTGTTTTGGTTGGGTTTAATGATAAATCAAGAGTCCTAAACCCCATATAGTGGACAAAATCATGACAGACTCAAGCCCTAAAAAGGGAGCACACACTTTGGACGTGCAATTCTGAGAACACTAAGGAAAGAGCACGTTCTTTTCACCTGTTTGGACACTTCAAACAGATGTGTGCACTGCCTATTTGGTTTACCTGTTTACATGTTCATAATGTGCGTTTTGTCCGACTCTAAACACACGTATTCGACACCCATTTTTGTTATTATAAATGCACATCAAAAACGCGTGCGCAGCTGTCATTCGCTTGCACGGTTTTGTCCAATTTTTAACGCCATAAAATGGGTATTTTTAGATAATGTTGTGCATATGTGTCCATTCAAGTGCAAGGAGACATGAAAGAGAACTGATTTCTGTGTGTGCAGAAATCAGTGTGCGAGTGCCGGACTGAGTTCTCTTTCACCTCTTCTTGAATGGTTTAAAATTGCTTGAATGGTAAGACTTAGAAACATGCAAACGATAAACTTTTTTTGAGCTTGGTCTGTACAGATCACAGTTTTTTTTTTTACACATTACTCACCAGACGGCACCCCAGTTGGAAAACACTGTTCTATGCATTTGTTTTGATAGAGGGAAACAAAATATATTTCTTATTTCAATATTATTTGTTCTTCAGACATTGTTCTTTAAATACAGTAAGTATCAGTTGTTTGCAAAGTCACCCACATTTTTTTTTATTTTTTTTTATGGGCTCCCCATATTCCAGAGATTGAACCAGACAGGGCCTTAAAATGAAGATTACAAAAGACTTTAAAAAGACATTAAGATATCTTTAATGCTTCTTGAGGTAAAGGCATGTAAACTTTGGAAAAATAATATATATGGCACTGGGACAGGTGTGTTCTATCCAATTGTTTAGATAGAGGGAAACAAGCTACATTACTAGTTACTAAAACATTATTTGTTCTTCAGACATTCCTCTTTAAAAGTAAAAAAGTGTCAGCTGAATGCAAAGTGCCAGTTTACTCCGGGAGCAACATTTAAATCCAAATATCTAGTATTTCTATTTATACTTGATATAAACAATACCGGTCACCATTTACACTCAATGTACAGTAAACAGCATCTACCTTTTTTACATTTGGTGTAATTAGCCACTGTCTTTTAAAGCATGTGAAGATGTTGTAGTGTCTCTAAATCTGATCTTGGCTATTTTGAAAACACAATGTTACATGAAAAATTACATTTTGACAGCATTAAGCTTAAGTTTCAAAATGAATGGTTTTTAAGACTTGGGTTAAGAAAATCTAACATATATGAGTGTACTCCATTGTGCAGTCAAGGCCCAAATTGACTGAAGATATAAAAGACTGCTGAACCCATTCTAAACTGGGTAGGATTTTTTGGCTTTGCAAACTCTGAAAAACAAATCACCGTTTAATTACCTCAACCTGTTTCTGCAGTACTGACAGTCCTTGTTGTCCACGTCTTCCAAGCCATTGTTTCTGCCATATTCTCTTTTTTCGTGGTTTCTTCTTTCTTTCTGATAAAATAACTGCACAGACCAATTGAAGGGCCAGTTGATCGTCCGTGCTTGAAGAAATGGCCTATAATCGCTGTAATTTCTCTCGAGAATTTATGTGAGATTTAATTTTCGCTGATGGTCGGGAATGCCTCTTGAATGTTTTGTAGTGTGTGCACCTCGTTA
>NW_015628680.1:107418-113437 GCF_001515625.1 Sinocyclocheilus rhinocerous | reverse complement strand
AGCTATCACAGACGCTACGATATTTTCAAACCTGTTTGATATTATCGCCACATGATCTCGTAATGCGAGCGACACGACAAGGTGGAACTAATCCAGCCAATCACAGTGCAGATGGTATAAACACTCTTATCATGCATCTTTATGAACAGAAACGAAAAGCCACAAATTAATCAAATCAACCAACTAGAAATAAATTTAACAAATGCATAGATTGTGTATATAATACCACGTTTCATTGTACCGTTTAATTACCTCAAACTCTTTCTGCAGTACTGACAGTCCTTGTTGTCCACGTCTTCCAAGCCATTGTTTCTGCCATATTCTCTTTTTTCGTGGTTTCTTCTTTCTTTCTGATAAAATAACTGCACAGACCAATTGAAGGGCCAGTTGATCGTCCGTGCTTGAAGAAATGGCCTATAATCGCTGTAATTTCTCTCGAGAATTTATGTGAGATTTAATTTTCGCTGATGGTCGGGAATGCCTCTTGAATGTTTTGTAGTGTGTGCACCTCGTTAGCGTCGTGTTGTGCAGCATGTGCGCAGCTATGACACGACGACGACAGATGAGAGGAAATCTTGTTGCGTAGTGTGAGCAAAACAGTGATTCGGCTAGTCTTTCAATCATGTAGTGTGAGCTTGTCATTAAACTGCAGGAGAGTACCTTCTACTTTTACAAGAAAACTGGATGCCTCCAACAGAAGAGGGAGAGAATCAGATAACTTGGCAGGATCTAAAATTGGCATTCCGAGAAAGAACAGAACTTGGTTTTGAAGAGAGAACTGGATTCCAACTCTTAAGAATTTTTATTTTTTTTTTTTAAAGGATTTTATATTTAGAGAACTGGATATAGTCAATTAGAAGCTTATTTCTCAGAGGGAATAATCAGCTAGATTTAAAACTTGGTTCCACAGGTTTAACGCCGGAGGGAGGGAAGAACTGGGTTGTACAGCAGCACTTGCTTAATCGAGTCTAGAACTGGGTTTCTCAGAAGGAAGAGAGCTAAACTAATTAGAGAAGGATGAACTGGGTTCCAGAGGAACACTAATTTTCTCAGGTTTAATGCTGGACTTTTCAGATGGTATGGAAGAACCTGGTTCCATAAGAGCTCTAGGATGTTCAGCTTTAGAACTGTGTTCCATGTGAGCACTAGGTTTCTCAGGTTTTGAACTGGGTTTCACAGTGGGGTGGGAGGAACTGGGTTGTAAAGGTATACATGCGTGGGAGGAATTGTGTTCCACAGGAGCGCTAGGTTGTTCAGCTTTAGAATTGATTTTTTTCAGAGGGAAGAATACTAGACTTCTCAGATGGGGAGGAACTGGGTTCCATTTGAGTACTAGGTTTCTTGGGGTTAGGACTGGGTTTCTAAGGGAGGGATGAACTGGGTTCCAGAGGAGTACTAATTTTCTCAGGTGCAGTGCTGGACTTCTCAGACAGGTGGGAGGAACTGGGTTCCATAGGAGCACTAGGTTTCTCAGGGTTAGGACTGGGTTTCTCAAGGAGGGATGAACCAGGTTCCAGAAGAACACTTGTTTTCTCAGGTTTAGTGTTGGTCTTCTCAAATAGTATGATAGATGGGAGGATGTAACTGGGTTCCATAGGAGCACTAGGTTGTTCAAATTTAGAATTGGGTTTCTCAGATGGAAGAGAGTTAGACTTCTCAGATGAGGAGGAACTAGGTTCCATTGGGAGTACTGGGTTTCTCAGGGTTAGGATTGGGTTTCTCAGATGGTATGAAAGAACCGAGTTCCATAGGAGCACTAGGATGTTCAACTTTAGAATTGTTTTTTTTTCGGAGGGCAGAGAGCTAGACTTCTCATATGGGGAGGAACTGGGTTCCATGGGAGTACTGGGTTTCTCAGGGAGGGATGAACTGGATTCCAGAGGAACACTTGCTTTCTCAGGTTTAGTGCTGGACTTCTCAGATGCGTGGGAGGAACTGTGTTCCATAGGAGCACTATGATGCTCAACTTTAGAATTGGGTTTTTCTGAGGGCAGAGAGCTAGACTTTTCAGATTGTGAGGAACTGGGTTCCATGGGAGAACTGGGTTTTTCAGGGAGGGATGAACCAGATTCCAGAGGAACACTCGCTTTCTCGGGTTTAGTGCTGGGCTTCTCAGATGCGTGGGAGGAACCCTGTTCCATGGAAGCACTAGGTTTCTCAGGATTAGAACTGAGTTCCATGGGAGCAATAGGTTGTTCAGGTTTAGAATTGGGTATTTTCAGATGGAAGAGAGCTAAACTTCTCAGATGGGGAGAAACTAGGTTCTATGGTAGCACTCGGTTTCTCTGGTTTAGAAGTGTGTTCCATGGGAGCACTGGGATGTGCATATTTAGAACTGGGTTTATCAGAGAGGGATGAACTAGGTTCCAAAATAACACTTATTTTCTCAGGTTTAACGCTGGACTTCTCAGACGGGAGGGAGGAACTGGGTTCCATAGGAGCACTAGGTTGTTCAGGTTTCAAACCAAGTTCCAGAGGGACACTCATTTTCTCAGGGTTAGGACTGGGTTTCTCACGGAGGAACGAACTGGGTTCCATAGGAGCCTTTGGTTTTTCCAGGTTTAGAACTGGGCTTCTCAGAGGGGAAGGGAGGAACTTGGTTCTAGAGGAGCACTAGGTTTCACAGATTTAGAGCTGGACTTTTCAGATGGAAGCAAAAAAGTGGGTTTCATTAGAGCCTCAAGTTTCTCAGGTTTACAACGGTTCTTTGAGAAGAGAATATTTGATTTCACTTGGAGAGGAGAACTCTCTGGCTTAGAACAGTGTTCCATTGGAGCACTAGGTCTCTCAAGTTTAGTGCGTGACTTCTTATATGGAAATGAAAAATGTGGTTTATTAGAGCCCCAGGTTTCACAGGTTTAGAACTGATCTTTGAGAAGACAACACTTGATTTCACTGGGAGAGAAGAACTTGAATAGTAGATAACTAGAATAGTGTTCCATAGGAAAATTAAGTCTGTCAGGTTTATAACCAGACTTCTCAGAGAGGTGGCAAGAACTTAACTGCATGGGAGCTCTAGGTCTCTCAGGTTTAGAAATTGACTTAAAACATGATTTCCTGATTTCAGACTTGGACTTCTTTAAATTGAGGTAAGAATGGTGATCCACATGAACACTGTAACCAGGTTTCTTATTTCTAGAGTTGGTCTTTGACAACACAACACTTGTTTTTAATGGGAGGGAAAAAACCACTTACTTTCTCAGGTTTAGTGCTGGACTTCTCAGATGCGTGGGAGGAACTGTGTTCCATAGGAGCACTATGATGCTCAACTTTAGAATTGGGTTTTTCTGAGGGCAGAGAGCTAGACTTTTCAGATTGTGAGGAACTGGGTTCCATGGGAGAACTGGGTTTTTCAGGGAGGGATGAACCAGATTCCAGAGGAACACTCGCTTTCTCGGGTTTAGTGCTGGGCTTCTCAGATGCGTGGGAGGAACCCTGTTCCATGGAAGCACTAGGTTTCTCAGGATTAGAACTGAGTTCCATGGGAGCAATAGGTTGTTCAGGTTTAGAATTGGGTTTTTCAGATGGAAGAGAGCTAAACTTCTCAGATGGGGAGAAACTAGGTTCTATGGTAGCACTCAGTTTCTCTGGTTTAGAAGTGTGTTCCATGGGAGCACTGGGATGTGCATATTTAGAACTGGGTTTATCAGAGAGGGATGAACTAGGTTCCAAAATAACACTTATTTTCTCAGGTTTAACGCTGGACTTCTCAGACGGGAGGGAGGAACTGGGTTCCATAGGAGCACTAGGTTGTTCAGGTTTCAAACCAAGTTCCAGAGGAACACTCATTTTCTCAGGGTTAGGACTGGGTTTCTCACGGAGGAACGAACTGGGTTCCATAGGAGCCTTTGGTTTTTCCAGGTTTAGAACTGGGCTTCTCAGAGGGGAAGGGAGGAACTTGGTTCTAGAGGAGCACTAGGTTTCACAGATTTAGAGCTGGACTTTTCAGATGGAAGCAAAAAAGTGGGTTTCATTAGAGCCTCAAGTTTCTCAGGTTTACAACGGTTCTTTGAGAAGAGAATATTTGATTTCACTTGGAGAGGAGAACTCTCTGGCTTAGAACAGTGTTCCATTGGAGCACTAGGTCTCTCAAGTTTAGTGCGGGACTTCTTATATGGAAATGAAAAATGTGGTTTATTAGAGCCCCAGGTTTCACAGGTTTAGAACTGATCTTTGAGAAGACAACACTTGATTTCACTGGGAGAGAAGAACTTGAATAGTAGATAACTAGAATAGTGTTCCATAGGAAAATTAAGTCTGTCAGGTTTATAACCAGACTTCTCAGAGAGGTGGCAAGAACTTAACTGCATGGGAGCTCTAGGTCTCTCAGGTTTAGAAATTGACTTAAAACATGATTTCCTGATTTCAGACTTGGACTTCTTTAAATTGAGGTAAGAATGGTGATCCACATGAACACTGTAACCAGGTTTCTTATTTCTAGAGTTGGTCTTTGACAACACAACACTTGTTTTTAATGGGAGGGAAAAAACGGATCTGTCAAAGGAAAAGGAGCATTAAAAATGCCAGGGGCTTTTTAATGCTTCTGCAGATTAGTCTATAATACTGGAGAAATCTTTTTGTTTTCTACAAACACTTGGGTGCATTGGGAATGTAACATGCACAAACCATTTTCCAATACTCCTGTAATTTTTATTTTACTGTTAAATATTACAATAGTTTTAAACATAATTTTTATATTTATTAATAACAATAATAATAATAATAATTAATAATAAAATAATGTAGTATTATTATTATTAGTTTATATCCATACACTGAAGAAAAAAAAGGTGTAGAAAAAACTCAGAAATGGGTAGTAATTAGTAAATTACTATTTCACAAATTTAATTGTGAAAAATTTACAAGTAGAAAGAATGGAATAGTATATTCTTGTAAAACAAAGTCCAATAATATTTGGTTTATATACAACTTTGATATTAATATATAAATCACCAAATTTGAGCCAAATTGTGCAGTCCTACAAACATGCACAGCAAACCTGTTTTTTTTTTTTAGATTGTTTTTTTAATTGCGATGTAACTGGTCCTGTAACTATTTACTACATATGCTATATAAACAGACTTCTAAGAATCATTGGCCAGCCTAGAAAATAAAAAAACTGAGTATGAGTTAGAAGAACAAACCTCAGAAAGGAACACCTGGGTTCCTTAGGATATGATTTTTTTACGGAGTGTTGCAAAAATCTGTATTCCTTCAGAACAGCAGGTTTTTGAGAGGAAATAGAATAACTTTACTTTACATGAGCACAAGAACTAGGTTTCCGAGGAAGTGAGAATCGTCATGTTCAGCCTGTCCTGAAGAGAACATTTGAATAACTGTTAGTTAAAAAGGTGACAACATAGTACAGCGACAGTAATTTCTCTTCAGTTTTAATACGACATGGTAACTAAACACATCATCATTCAAGCATACATCTTTATGCTAATGAAGATGGATAATTTACAATCAAACCTTTGTTTTTGCAGTAGTTGCATAGCTTCACTCCAATCAGACACATGGGAGGCACATTCAATCAGAGAACAGAGTACTAGGAGAAAACTCAAGGTTAACATTTTTTTAAAAAGAGAAACACATTTTTAATATCTATATACTAACGTTAATTTACCTTCACTCCATGAATGATACAAATACAATGAAATAAGTCTAGAAGAACCCAATTTGCCCACAAGTTCAACCATTCAGTTTGCTAATCTAACCAGGCATTTTAAAGATAAGCAGTGACACCGATTTGTATCACCTGGGCTCCCCGTTAACAACTGTGGCACGGTTTCATCAATATCTTGTTTTAACTCATGCACTGATGGATTTCACCTCACTGTGTTAACCACTTGTGGCTTTTAGTTTTGTAATGGACTCAGACATAAAATGAGTCTAAATAACTAATATGGACAAGTGTTGTGTTACAAGTATATGTTTTTCAAAGGGTGTCCTCAGTCTGTTTTGAACAATTCCTTCAAGCAATTTAAGAGTGTTCTTGATTAATTTGTAATCTATGATG
>NW_015628680.1:98196-106981 GCF_001515625.1 Sinocyclocheilus rhinocerous | reverse complement strand
GGGGGGGGGGGGGGGACAATCTTATTTTTCATAATCTCCATTCGAGACGTAATCCATGCACTCACAATGTCTTGCATAATTGACTGTTTGCTGTAAATGTCACAATTATATGCATGTACTCAGAGTTAAATCAAGCCCTGAATAGACAGAAGGTCACTGAACCCAATCTGAAGCGAGTTGGATTGGTTTTGCTCTGAAACATGTTCCACACACTTTGACAAGCCTTTCACTCACAAAAGGACCAGCCAATAACTAACTATCCTTAACACAGAAAAACTCACAATGCAAAGCATTCGAAAACAATCTGATATTTTATTTTGTATGGTGGCACACAAAAACAAATTTAATTACAAACACATGAGAGGCTTGTTCTTCCAGAATCAACACTTGTGTGAACAGGGGGGGGAATTGGATTCCAGATACAAACTAGAATTTTCAAAGAGTTAAAAGAAAAACTAGTCAGGGAACTGGGTATTTTACATTTAGAAGTCAAGTTCTTAGAGGGAAGAGACCAACATTTAAAAATTTGTTTTTACAGGTTTAATGCTGGACTCTAACGAGAGGGGGAAGAACTGGATTGTATAGCATCACTAGCTTTCTCAGGTTTATAACGGTTTCTCAGAGGGAAGAGAGCTAAACAACTTGGATGGGAGGGATGAACTGGATTCCATTACAATGCCAAGTTTTGCAGATTTAATGCTGGGCTTCTAAGATGGTATGGGAAAAACTAGCTAAAAGAGCACTAGGTTGTTTGGCTTTAGAACTGGGTTTCTCAGTGGGAAGAGAGCTAGACTTCTCCGTGGGGGGGGGAGGAACTGGGTTCAATGGGAGCACTAGTGGGGAATGAGAAACTGGGTTCCGTGGGAGCACTAGGTTGTTCAGGTTTAGAACTGGGTTTCTCAGTGGGGAGGGAGCTAGACTTCTCTGATGGAAGGGAAGAATTAGGTTTCACAGGTTTAGGACTGGTCTTTAGGAAAACGCTTGATTTCACTGGGAGAAGAGAACTTGGGGTCTCTGGCTTAGAATGTTGTTGCATATGAGAACTAGATTTCTCAGGTTTAGAGCTGAATTTTTCAGACGGAAGTAAAAAAATGGGTCCCATCAGAGCTCCAGGTTTCTTAGGTTTAGAACTCACCTTTGAGAAGAGAATACTTGATTTCACAGGGAGAGGAGAACTTGGGGTTTTTAGCTTAGATCGGTGTTCAGTAGGAGCATTTGGTCTCTCAAGTTTAGAGCCAGACTTCTCAGAGGGGTGGAATGAACTCAATTGCATAGGAGCAATAGGTTTATCAGGTTTAGAACTTGACTTTTCAGATGGAAGTGAAAAAGTGAGTATCAGAGCTCCAGGTTTCTTGGGTTTAGAACTGGTCTTCGAGAAGAGAATACTTGATTTCACAGGGAGAGGAGAACTTGGGGTCTCTAGCTTAGATCGGTGTTCAGTAGGAGCTTTGGGTCTCTCAGGGTTAGAGCCAGACTTCTCAGAGGGGTGGAAAGAACTCAATTGCTTAGGAGCACTAGGTTTATCAGGTTTAGAGCTTGACTTTTCAGATGGGAGACAAAAACTGGGTTTCTTCACAGAAAGGGAGCTGGACTTCTCAGAAGCAAAGGAAGAACTGGGTTCCTTAGGATGTGCTTTTTTTACAGATGATTGCCAAATGCTGCTTTCCACTAGAGCAGTAGGTTTTCTCAAGGAAACAGACGAACTTGACTTCACATGAGCACTGGAACTAGGTTTCTGAGGGAAGTGATAATTGTCATGCTCAGTCTGTCCTGAAAAGAATATTTGAATAACTGTTAGTTACAGAAATGACAATATAAAACAGTGACAGTAAGTTCTCTTCAATTTTAATACAACATGGTAGCTAAACATCTTCATCATCATGCAAACATGTATATCTTCATGTTAATGAACATAGATAATTTACAACCAAACCTTTGTGTTTTTGCAGTAGTTGCCCAGCATTACTCCAATCAGACACATGGGAGACACGTTCAGCTGGAGTACTGAGCACTAGAAGAAAACTCAAGGTTAACAAGAGAAACACATTTTTTATATTTATACACTAAAGTTAACTTACCTTCACTCCATGAGTGATACAAATACAAGAAAATAATAAGTCTAGAAGAACCCATTTTGCCCACAAGTCCTACCATTCAGTTTGCGGGTCTAACCAGGCATTTTAAAGATAAGCAGTGACACAGATTTGCATCACCTGGGCTCCCCGTTAACGAACAATTGTGGCTGTGTTCGAAATGGCATACTTGCTTACTGCTTACTGCCCAGTACACAGTGCATACTGCCTACTATTTTTTTAAAGAATAGTGTGTGAAACAGTATACAATAAGCAATAAATGTTTCAGAGTAGTATGCTTAAGTGCTGTCACATGACAAACTATATAAATTGTATTAGATGAATGCCACTTTATTGGGACAAAAACCTACCTAAAGCATACACAACACTGTATTATTGAGGCGTTTTATTTCCAGTTTTCAAATATTTACTTAATTTTTATTGAAAATAAATTTCTTTCGTTGCAGAAATAGTAAGAGTAGTATGATAGTATGGCATTTCGAACACAGCCATTGTTTCATCCTGGGGTGTATTCCAGAAAGCATGGTTAACTTACCATCACATATACCCTGAACTCTCAGTTGATTAACCTAAACCTTGCTTAAGCTGGCTGCACACTAGACAATTTTAAAATCCTAAATGATTTTAAAACCATGGGAGACCACAGACATGAAGACAGTTTCAACCGATTGTTAGCCTTATAATCCTCTGAACGCGCACACCAGACGATTCCAGCAGACCGCGAGACCACACACTTGATGATTGTAGGAATGATTTCACAGTGACACTAGATCTCATGGAGATATTATTATTATTTAATATCTTTGAAAGAATCTGTACTGTATAAAGCGCTATAAAGATAAAGGTGACGTCATTTGATGATCGGAAACGCGCTGTAGAGATTAAAGTACAATTTATGTCCTACTAACAATACTGTTTTAGATACACAGCCATAGTTTGTAGTTTACATCGTTGTACAGTGAAAAACAAAGTATAACAAAGAATATGGGCGATGTATTCTGCTTTATTGGCATTTTTATGGCTGCCAAGTTTCATTCAAACATGGTTGATATTTACGATTTAAGTTCGTTCGGAAATATCAAACATGTTTGATATTTACGATTTGAGTTCGGCGACACTCCGTCTCGATCAGGAGCAGTTAAATAATCGTAATGACACCACACAATAGAGGACGAAGAAGAAAAAATCATTTGTGACAAGCCTCAAATCGGGCCACGCCCCCAATCTTTCAGAAATGCAAATCGGGCTTAAAATCGGCCTTAAAATCCTCTAGTGTGCAGCCAGCATTACTTGAGATATGGTGGTTCCAAAAACACATCTGGGAGTAAGTTCAGTCAACACAGAGTATGTTCAAGGTTAACACACAAGACATTCTCAACAGAGCGACGAATCGACGAGTCACCATGGAAACTGATGCTAAGAAAAAGCACGCCATGCTGCATGTATTCAAAGATGCATATTATGCAGAAAAGTTGCATATTCGAACACAGGTTCAGGTTGATTATCAGGTTCCTTCCCAAGGGGTCGATGTTTGGCTACTTAGTATGGTCCAGTTAGCCCTTGCTGGAAGATAACTACACCATTTTGGTGCTAAAATTACCTTTCTCTATGGACATTTAGAACAGGCTGTGCATTCTCTGATTAAATAATATTTTTGCAAGCAACCTATTAATTGCATATTTCATTATATTAAAGTGTATGTTTTCCTTGTGCCAGCTTTTTACTCTGTGTACCTGCAGCTCGTGAAAAATCACTTACAGCATCTTAATTTCATTAAACTTATATGATGCTATGGTAAACTTCATATCTATTAGTGCACGAATGGGCATGTAAAAGTATTTGTTAATGGGGAGTCTAGGTGCTATACATTTGTCTTGGTTGTCTCATATGGTCTAAAAAAAACTTTGAGTACGAACTGAATTTCTTTTCCTTGCACAATCAGTATTTCTTCTTGCTGTATAAATGTATTTTAATTCAATATTTTCCATATTTTTTAACACAGAAAAAGCCACAATGCAAAGCACTCCAAAACAATCTGATATTTTATTTTGTATGGTGGCACACAAAAACATGGGCAAAGTCAAATTTAATTACCAACACGAGTGGCATGTTCTTCCAGAACCATCACTTGTGTGAACAGGGGGAGAACTGGATTCCAGATACAAACTAGAATTTTCAGAGGGTTAAAAAAAACTAGTCAGGGAACTGGGTATCTTACATTTAGAAGTCAAGGGAAGTTCTTAGAGGGAAGAGAGCAAAATTTAAAACCGTGTTTTAACAGGTTTAATGCTGGACTTCTAACGAGGGAGGGAAGAACTGGGTTGTATAGCATCACTAGCTTTCACAGATTTATAACAGTGTCTCAGAGGGAAGAGTGAAAAACGTCTTGGATGGGAGGGCTGAACTGGATTCCATTACAACGCCAAGTTTTGCAGGTTTAATGCAGGACTTCTAAGATGGTATGGAATAACCTGGCTCCATATGAGCACTAGGTCCTTTGGCTTTAGAACTGGTTTCTCAGCGGGAAGAGAGCTAGACTTCTCAGAGGGGAAAGAGGAACTGGGTTCCATGGGAGCACTAGATTGTTCAGGATTAGAACCGGGTTTCTCAGTGGGCACACTGCTCGTTCCTACCACGTAAGTTTGCGACGCTGTTTGCGAATGTTCGTTTGAACTATGGTCTCGGGAAACACCGAATCGTTGAAATATGTTGGTAACGACGGAGCTTGCGACCATAGTTGGCTAACGATGCTTTTGGGAAACGCACCCCAGTTTGACACTCTAACCAGGCATATCAAAGATAAGCAGTGACAGATTTGCATCACCTTGGCACCCCATTAACAAACAACTGGTGGATTTCACCTCACTCTGTATTTACCACTTGTGATTTCCAGTTTAGAAATACAGTTTTGACATAGACAGATAGGATTAAAATGAGTCTTAATGAGTCTAAACTTATATTTACAAGAGTTAAATTATAAATGTATGTTTTCCATAGGGTGTGAGTGGTGTCCTGTCTGTTTTGAACAATTCATTCAAACAATTTAAAAGTGTTTTTGTTTCATTTGTAATTTTGTATTTTGGAAGTTGTATTAAAGCACACTGGTAAACCTCACCAAATCTATCAGTGCACGACTCAGCATGCAAAGTATTTGTTAATGGGTAGTCTGAAAAATTCTTTGTTCTTCATTCTTTAGTATGCGGTATGCCAAATAATTATACATTTTTAAATATACTACATTTGATGATGCGGTTGTTCTTTGACCAGTATATTGTTTAACCTGTGATAGACTAATAACAACCATGAAAATAATTTACTCTTCCTCTAATTTTTCTGTTCCAGAGGCCTCATGGAACAGAAAAGCATCCACACTTCAGACTTTCACACTTCAGAATCTCAGCAGATGCAGTAGGTCGTCCAGGTATTGTTTGCATATTGTTTAATGAATAAAATATATTGGAACATAGTAGGGAAGTACATGTATTCAGGCGCAGAGTCACTCAAGTCGATGATCGGGTGTCTACCCAAGGGGTCAAAGTTTGGTCGCTTAGTATGGTCCAGTTAGCAGTTGCTGGAAAATACCATAAGTACATAATTTTGGTGATTAAAGCACCTTTCTCCACTGACAGACATTTAGAATAGGCTGTGTACTCTGATTAAATAAAATTTTTGTAAGCAACTCATAAATCGAATTATTTCATTATATTAAAGTATACATATGTTTTACCAGTGCATGTTTTTTTTTTTGCTGTTTTTACTCAATGTACTTGCACCCCACATGAAAATTATACACTTAGAACGCATTGATTTAATTCCAAAACAAACCCTTATTTGGTATGGTGGCACACAAAAAAACATGGGCAAATTCAGATCAGATTTAATACCAGCACATAAATGGCTTGTTCTTTAAGAATTAACACTTGTGTGAATGGGGGAGAACATGAGGTTTTGTAGAAGAGAAAACTAGATACAGATACAGATGAGAATTCTCAATGGGTTTAAAAAAGATAAATAAATAGAATTTCTATTTCTCTCAACATTTTAATAATTGTTAGTCACAATGGTGACAACATAGTACAACGACAGTAATTTCTCTTCAATTTTAATACAACTCCGTAGTGATGTTCGATTCTTGAACGAATCGTTCTTTTGAGCCAGTTCTCAGGAAGTAACCGGTCGAGCCGGTTCACAAAATCAAACTGAATCGAACTTTAGTTCCGGGTTGATGACGCAGGACGCTCAGCCGAAGTAGCACGTCCGACTCAAAAAGAACCGAATGAGCTGGTTTAACCAACTGTCGAAGTCTGCCGAGGATTCTGACGAGTGAGTTGCTGACACTGCCTGTGTATCACCGAGCCTGATGCGTAAAGTTTTTTAAATAACAAACAAAACATAGGCTACTGGAGATATGCTTATGAATCGTTTAATTAAAAAGCCCTGGATTTTTATTAAAACATGGAAAAACCTGAATTTTAACATGGTTTATTGTGCATGCAGATCATATTTTAAGTTGTTTAAGCGAAATCAAGGCGTTTATAAGACTGGTTTATTCTTTCTTTATGCTATAGACACATAGAACATATCCAAGTTTGTGCATCAGTGTCTGTAATGTGTGCTATAGGTGCGAAACTTTTAGGATTCATATCTAAGTAGTAGTCTTGTTAATACTGGTCAGTCGTAGGCCTTTCTGACAAAGGATCCGCGAATGAAACTGTGACCACGAACAGCACTAACGTAAATGAAAGGCAATAATCAGCTATATGCATTCACACAAATGACATTTTATTTGAATGTTTCAATATGTGTAGACACAAATGACTTTATTTGAATGTTTCATTGATACAACATGGCACAGAGTTGTTAGAAAAGAAATGCGTAGTGACATCATTGCCTGATGACGCAAGGAACCGATGAATCGGCTTTTTGAACCGACTCCATGAGCCGAACTATCCAAAAAGAACCGATTTGCGGAAATGAATCGGACTTTGCATCACTAACTCAGTAACTAAAAACATCATAATCATGTATATCTTTATGCTAATGAAGATATATAATTTACAACCAAACCTTTGTGTTTTTGCAGTAGTTGCCCAGCATTACTCCAATCAGACACATGGGAGGCATGTTCAATTGGAGAACAGAGCACTAGAAGAAAACTCACGATACAAATCATTGCAAAGCAACTTTACAGCAAATTAAGTTTCTACAATATTTAGTGGTAGCTTATCAGTGGTGACTCTCAGTTAATGTACATATGAAGCTTGTGTAAATCCTAGTTACCACGGGATGTCAATCCCAGCAGAAACAGAGAAACAAATAGAGACATAATTAGCGTAGCTGCTGTTCCAACCGAGCAAAATTGATTTGTTTAACCCAAACTAAAGATTAATAATGTGCATTTGATCAGATATAATGTTATGTGACATACCCGGGCATGTTTGAGGATAAGCAAGCGGATAACCTCAGCTTTCGGGTCCAAAATCGGAGGTAACTTTCAGGGTATGTAAGTAACCATAGTAACTTGCTCTCTGAAGATAACCTGCTCCGGAGGAGGCTATGTTCCAGGGTTAGTTCACTTCAGCGCACGTGAGATCTACTGACCAGTTTCCTCTTTGTGTTGTTTCCTTTACTCTTCCTTCATCTAAATTGTCAGACTCCTTGTTACCTAATTTCTATTTTCTTTCTTAACATTATTTTTCTTACTCTTCTTTAGTCATATGCTGCAATTACCAAAATCCAGTAAATATATGAAGTTATTCATATAAATATGATGATTGTGAAACGCTCTACTGGATTATGAGACAGCAACAGCTTGTGGGCAAGCCAAAAAGCTGAAATCTTACTGTTATTTGACAGCTTGAAGAAAAAAAGATTCAGAAACCTATCTGTAAAAAAAAAAGCCTTAACAACCATTTCAA
Source organism: Sinocyclocheilus rhinocerous (assembly GCF_001515625.1). Taxonomy (NCBI): domain Eukaryota; kingdom Metazoa; phylum Chordata; class Actinopteri; order Cypriniformes; family Cyprinidae; genus Sinocyclocheilus; species Sinocyclocheilus rhinocerous. The sequence continues at coordinate 98,970 of NW_015628680.1, read as the reverse complement.
ATTGTATTCACTCTAAAACTGTATTCATTGTTCTTTGCACCAGACAATAGGAACAGACCTTTAATTCAACAAACTAGATGCTCTTAAGTACTGTTTACTAAAGTTGTTTAGTTTAAGTATTGCATCCACCTGAAAGTTCACATAACATAGTGTAATTAAGTAAATTCAACAAATTTGTAAAAATCAGGTATGTTTACTCGCTTTTATAGCTTTTGTAAATTCAGTGATTACTTTTTACAGTAGGACTCTCTGACCACTGCCTGGATCACCTTATACCGACTTACAGGCAAAAATTTAAATCTGCTAAACCTGTAATAAAGTCTGTGAAGAGATGGACCAATGAAACAGAGCGGGCATTACAAGCCTGTTTCGACTGCACTGATTGGAGTGTTTTTGAAGCTGCCACCAACAATCTGGACGAGCTCACGGAATCTGTAACATCATATATCAGTTTCTGTGAAGACATGTGCATCCCTACCAGGTCTCATTTAACATTCAACAATGATAAGCCATGGTTTACAGCACAACTACATCATCTTCGTCAGGCCAAAGACGACGCCTAATAAAGGAGGGACAGAGTCTTGTACAATCAGGCCAGAAACACACTGAATAAGGAGATTAGAGTGGCCAAGAGGAACTACGCTAAAAAGTTTTCGTTTTCTGCCAACGACCCTGCATCAGTGTGGAAAGGCCTGAAAGACATCACCAACTACAAGATACCATCCCCCAGCACTGCGGCCAATCAACTTGCTGAAGAAGACCTGAATGAGTTTT
>NW_015628680.1:84514-97733 GCF_001515625.1 Sinocyclocheilus rhinocerous | reverse complement strand
GACCAAACTAACCCAGCTCTCTGTTCCTAGCTCTATCTGTCAATGGATCACCAGCAGGCCCGGACTGGCCATCGGGAGCACAGGGAGAATTCCCGGTGGCCTGGCAGCTGATTTGGCATGCTGCCCTGTTTTTTTTTTTTTTAGTTATTATTATTATTAATAATATTTTATATTACTTGACCCCCTGCAGTTTGCTTACCGAGCAAACAGGTCCGTGGATACAGTCAACATGGGACTGCACTTCATCCTGCAACAATTCGGACAAAACAGGGACTTATGTGAGGATCCTGTTTGTGTACTTTAGCTCTGCTTTCAACACCATCATCCCAACACTACTCCAGACCAAACTAACCCAGCTCTCTGTTCCTAGCTCTATCTGTCAATGGATCACCAGCAGGCCCTCTCATCTCGACAAATCACGTGAATGCAAGCGGAGTCGGTCTGGGGCTTGAGTGCATGTCAGGGAGGCGCGCAGAGAAATAAAATAATATTTAATTATTGACTCCTAATTTGAATCTGTACATTATAACGAAAACAATACCTTAAAAATGAAAAGAAGCAAGTTTTTGCAATCAGATTTTTTAAAAAACCGGTAAACTTTTAAGTTCAAGGATCCAGTAAACGAATGCCTTCAAACAGTAGCATAAGTTCAAAACAGCTACAGAGAAAACCCGACCGATTTCATTAGAGATTGCTTAGAGTCAGGCCCGGACTGGCCATCGGGAGCACCGGGAGAATTGTTTTTTATTTGTATAGTTATATTATTATTAATAATATTTTATATTTATGCCTTCTCAATGTACCAAAGTGATAATTTCCGATTTTTTCATTCGCTAATAAATCGGTCATAAATCGGTTAGTCCTGACTGTCAGCGCTGTGCTTTACGAATCAGCTCACGTGTGTTCCGCGCTTCCGTCAAACGGTTCCGAACCGAACCGATGCGCGGGACTCGATGAAAGAGAGGAAGCGGATAGAAGAAGCAGTAAAATGTAGCAACATCACTGACCTGTTCAGGGCTTCAAGTGCAGGTCAGTTTCATCTGTAAATACGCTAGAAAGTTTTGTCTTTATTAATATTTCTGTGATGCGCAGCTGTATTTTCAGCATCATTACTCCAGTCTTCAGAGTCACATGATCCTTCAGATATCATTCTAATATTCTGATTTGCGGCTCAAAAAACATTACATTATTATTATTATTATTGTTGAAAACAGATTAGATTGTTTTTCAGGTTTCTTTGATGAATAGAAAGTTCAGAAGAACAGCATTTATCTGAAATAGAAATCTTTTGTTACATTATAAGTGTCTTTATCATCACTTTTGATCAATTTAAAGCATCCTTGCTAAATAAAAGTAATAATTTCTATAACCCCCCCGCCTTTTGGTATAGTCCATGGGTAATGTTACAAAAGCTTTTTATTTCAGATAAATGCTGATCTTTCTATTCATCAAAGAATCCTGATGTTGTCAGGGATCTGGAAGGAGGACCCCATCGCAGTGTGAGTAACAGGGGTTTATTGACAAAACAAACTGATACAAGAGGGTAGTGAGGTGCGCATGTGATGCAACAGCAGGAACACAGTAACAAAGGGAGACAGCAAGGGAACACCACTGGGACAGCCTGGACTTCATTTGGCAGAATAGCTGCAGAGGAAGCAGCAAGACCAGGCTGATGGAGAAGACCAAGCAAGGCACCATAGAGTAGAGCTCAGATACTTGTTGACCACCGACTCTGAAGTGGACCAAGTGCCAGGCAGGTAGAACCAGTGGCAGGACTCAAAGGAATAGGTCAGGACAGGAAACACAAAGAGACAAGACAGGACAAGGCTCCACAGGAACACAATTACTCCCAAAGCAAGCAAGGGGATAAATAAAACAAAAGAACGGATAAAGAGTAAAGTAACAAAATAAAGAAATAGTCATCAATTTAACCAACACACTAACTTAAAGAATATCAAACAAAAATGCAAAACAAAAGATCAGGATTAGAAAAACTGAATAAATATTAAAATAAAACCAAAAAGCAAGAACAGACAAACAAGGAGCAAGTCAAGAACATGGAACTACAAAGGACTAGACAAGACAAGGGCACAAGACCAACCAGGCAGGGAGACAGGGACACATACTCAGCCACATCCACAGACAGAGACAAAGACAGTGATAGAAGGGGTGAAAATGACCATGAACCAGCAAAGACAATAGGGCAAGGGGCACAATTAGACCAACAAGGCTAACAAGAGGGTGTGGTAAAGAGGAAACAAGGAGGAGGGGCTAGAGAAGCACATGGCTGAGAAAAACAATCAACAAAGCCACGTGCTGACACAAGACAACATAGACACAGGGAGCAAACACAAGACAAACAGAGTGTCAGGGGAATAGCCCTGACAGATGTACTCAATTGTTTTAAATATTGATAATAATAATAATAATAATAACAACAACAACAACAAATATGTTTCTTGAACAGCAAATGAGCATATTAGAATGATTTCTGAAGGATCGTGTGACACTGAAGACTGGAGTAATGATGCTGAAAATTCAGCTTTTTGATCATAGGAATAAATTACATTTTAAATATATAATCCATTCGAAAGCAGTTATTTTAAACTGTACAAATATTTCACAATATTACTGCTCTTGCTGTACTTCGTATCAAATAAATGCAGGCTCCTGAAGTTTGCAGATGACACTAGAGTCATAGGCCTCATCCAGGACGGAGATGAGTCTGCCTACAGACAGGAGGTTAAAGAGCTGGCTGTCTGGTGCAGTCTTAACAACCTGGAGCTGAACACGCTCAAAACAGTGGAGATGATCGTGGACTTCAGGAGGAACCCCCCTGCACTCACCATCATGGACAGCACTGTGACTGCAGTGGAGTCATTCAGATTCATGGGAACCACCATCTCTCAGGACCTGAAGTGGGACACTCACATCGACTCCATTGTTAAAAAGGCCCAACAAAGGTTGTACTTCCTTCGCCAACTGAGGAAATTTAACCTGCCACCGGAGCTGCTGAAACAGTTCTACTCAGCTGTCCTCCCCAGGCAATCTACCTCATGAACAGTTAATGTTCTCCCATTGTGCAATAAAAGTATGTGCAATAACCCTATACATATTTATTAGCCTAAATCCTAGTACACCCCTACAAATTATGTTTTATTTTGTTTTATTTTATTCTATTCCTATTCAATCTATAGCTCACCTGTACATACAATTTATTCTTTTTTTGTCTATAATGTCTAAATTCTAAATCAAAATACATATCTGATATGCCTTAATATATAATTAGCATTAAACAAACAATATAATTCATATTCTCAAGGATTAAAGATTAAATAGAAAAAAAATAAAAATTATTGCACAACCATCAATTAGGTGGCGATATGCACTAAGCATGTAAACAACCATTGAACAAAAGAAGAAAGAAACAGTGGCATGCTTTTTCTTAGCGTCCGTTTCCATAGTGACTCGTTGATTCCTCGCTCTGTTGAGAATGTCTTGAGTGCTGTTATCTCCGCCTACTGGAAACTTTTTCAGGTTTCTGATTGGCCAACATGGCTTTACAGTTGAGATTATATCACCACCTGTTGGTTTGACAGTGCTTCATAGCATGCGTTTGCACGTGGACGGAGCTTTTTTTAAAAACGGAAGGAGGAAAAACTCAGTTTACAAAAATACCCGTGTACGTGTGGACATGGCCTTAATTCATGCACTGATGGATTTCGCATCACTCTGTTTACCACTTGTGATTTTTAGTTTTGAAATAGACTTAGACATAAAATTAGTCTAAATAACTAATATGGACAAGTGTTATGTTACAAGTTTGTTTTTCAAAGGGTGTCCTCAGTCTGTTTTTAAACAATTCCTCCCAACAATTTAAGAGTGTTCTTGATTAATTTGTAATCTTATTTGTTTTTATTGTATTTTGAAAGTCATATTAAAATGCTATGGTGAACATATCTATCAGTGCACAAACGAGCATGTAAAGTGTTTGTTAATGGGGAGTCTAGGTGCTATACATTTGTCTTTGGTTGTCTCATACGGTCTAAAACAAACTTTAAGAGTATGTACTGAATTTCTTTTCCTGGCAAAATCAGTATTTCTTCTTGCCGAATAAATGTATTTTAATTAATATTTTTTTAAATTTCCATTGGAAGTGATCCATGCACTCACAGTGTCTTGCATAATTGACTGTTTGCTGTAAATGTCACATTTATATACATGTACTCAGAGTTAAATGAAGCCCTGAATAGACAGAAGGTCGCTGAACCCAATCTGAAGCGAGTTGGATTGGTTTTGCTCTGAAACAAAAATTTGTTAAACACACTTTAAGACAGGCCTTTCACTCACAAAAGGACCAGCCAATAACTATCCTTAATACAGAAAAAGTCACAAAGCAAAGCATTCCAAAACAATCTGATATTTTGTATGGTCGCACACAAAAACACAAATTTAATTACGAACACATGAGTGGTTTGTTCTTCCAGGATCAACACTTGTGTGAACAGGGGGGGAACTGGATTCCAGATACAAACTAGAATTTTCAGAGGGTTAAAAGAACTAGTCAGGGAACAGAGTATTTTACATTTAGAAGTCAAGTTCTTAGAGGGAAGAGACAGACATTTAAAAATTAGTTTTGACCGGTTTAATGGTGGACTTCTAACGAGAGGGGGAAGAACTGGATTGTATAGCATCACTAGCTTTCTCAGGTTTATAACAGTTTCTCAGAGGGAAGAGAGCTAAACATCTTGGATGGGAGGGATGAAATGGATTCCATTACAATGCCAAGTTTAGCAGATTTAACGCTGGACTTCTAAGATGGTATGGGAAAACCTGGCTACAAATGAGCACTAGGTTGTTTTGGCTGTAGAACTGGGTTTCTCAGTGGGGAGAGAGCTAGACTTCTCAGTGGGGAAAGATGAACTGGGTTGCATTGGAGCACTAGGTTGTTCAGGTTTAGAACTGGGTTTCTCAGTGGGGAGGGAGGAACTGGGTTCCATGGGAGCACTAGGTTGTTCAGGTTTAGGAGCACTAGGTCGTTCAGGTTTAGAACTGGGTTTCTCAGTGGGGAGGGGGGAACTGGGTTCAATAGGAGCACTAGTGGGGAATGAGAAACTGGGTTCCATGTGAGCACTAGGTTGTTCAGGTTTAGAACTGGGTTTCTCAGTGGGGAGGAAGGAACTGGGTGCCATGGGAGCACAAGCAGGGAATGAGAAACTGGGTTCCATCGGAGCACTAGGTCGTTCAGGTTTAGAACTGGGTTTCTCAGTGGGGAGGGAGGAACTGGGTTCCCATGGGAGCACTAGTGGGGAATGAAAAACTGGGTTCCATGGGAGCACTAGGTTGTTCGGGTTTAGAACTGGGTTTTCTCAGTGGGGAGGGAGAAACTGGGTGCCATGGGAGCACTAGTAGGGAATGAGAAACTGGGTTCCATCGGAGCACTAGGTTGTTCAGGTTTCTCAGTGTGGAGGGAGGAACGGAGTTCCATGGGAGCACTAGGCTGTTCAGGTATAGAACTGGGTTTCTCAGTGGGGAGGGAGAAACTGGGTGCCATGGGAGCACTAGTAGGGAATGAGAAACTGGGTTCGGACAAGGCATTTGAATGAGATCCGGACTTCATCCGCCATGTTGACGTTATCATGTGACCTATGACGTTACAAGCGCAACAACTTAAAAGATTTAATTTACAGGTTTAATTCATCTATCAGTAAATATTTTGATGTTGATGAAATTTACTCATTTTGTGGTCTTGTTGAAGAAACAGCTGCCCTTTTATGTGATTGTAGTACAACCAAAAAACATAAAGTTTTTATATTTTTAACCCTACTAATATGACCCACAGTTTTATCCTTAAAGATATTATATTTTATTACGAAAACCCCAAATTGTTGTCTTTTCAATATGTTGTTAATTTCTTTATTTTTATGTTCAAAATCTTTCATCCACAAGCAAAACCAGCTTAAATTTTCTTTGTTTTCCTCTTTTTCTTGTTGAATTTAACTCTTTGTTTCATCCCTCAGGCTTATAAATAGCAACATCAACAATTGTGCCTTTTTTTCTGTTTATATATTCTCATACTATGTACGCAAACCCATTATATTTATGTTTTATATTATGATTGTTCATTGTTAAAGATACAACCATCTTTCCATGAGCTTGTATGTAATTAAAAGTTCTGCAGTAATAATAATAAAAACAAGAGGGACAGGTGCACTATCACCTCATAGCATCAGTAACTCCACAACCCTACCTAGTACAGTTTTCTGCAGCGTTTGCAATGTTTGCACAAAGGAGACATCAGGCAGCTGCTTGAAGATCTCGCCTTTGGAGAAGACTGCTAATATTACACTTGAAAAATGTAAGAATTACTTACTTTAAAAATAAGATTACCCCAGAATGCTTTGCTAGCCCACCCCAACACTTACAACAATAATGATAAATGCTGACCAATAATGAATTAATTTTATATATAATTTTAGTAAAACAAGCTAAATGTAATTTGTTTTGTCATATGCCATAGCTATGCATGAATACATACTAGACAAACACAGCCAAGGTGAATACATCTCAATTTTCAGTCAAGTAATGAATTAATGCATAAGTTAATGAAACAATTCTATTTTATTTACTGACAACAACAGGAAACATGAATAAATGAGTAAAAGAATAAATAAAAGTAACTATGACAATAAATAAATACAAGTCAATGACAAATGAAACAAAGCTTTATTCAGTTTTATTCTAACAATCATGTATTTACAGGCGGTGAATCCACGTCCTACTGCATCTCAACACAGCTTTTACAGCTTTATTCTGATGAAGCAGCTGACCACCGTGTCCACCTTCACCTGTCTCTGCCGTCCATCATGTCCCTCATTGCTGCAGTCAGACAGAATCTGATCATGGATGGGGAAGGGACATCGAGGCTGTCTTTGCCTGAGTGCACAGAGAGGATGAGGAAGACCATGATGACGCTCCTGAACCACACAATCTTGAACAAGAGCAGGAGAACATGTGTAGGACAATCTGTCTGCCACTCTGTCTGCTCCAAACATTTGTGTGCTGCTCTCCATGAACACAACTACCTGTAAAACATTTACACAGAGTAAAACTTTTTACATTTGATGTTTTTAGCATTCCATTTCTTGCAAAATAGCAAAATTAGCACATGCAAACCTAATGATTATTTTGGTAATCAAGTAATCTACTGATTATTTTGACAACTGAGTAATCTCATTTTTTTTAGTAACACAAACAGACCTAAGTGAAAACCAGGCTTTAGTATGACTATTTATATATAAACTAACGATGAGGCAATAATAATTGGCTCAAATAAAGTATCAAAACCAAGTAATTACATGGTTTTATTGAACAACACTGTTAAAATACATAATGTAATATTTCTATACATAATACGGACCCTGGGTGCACCCGCAGCGGAAGACGCGAGCCAGGCCCCGGGCGACAACCTCTCCCCCTCCGCTGCCTCCGGTCTTTGAGATCTCCACTACGTTAGCTGAAGGTAAAGTTCACACTCACTGTTTCCCTGGTGCTCGTGTTCTCGATGTTTCTGCGCAGATACCCGCGATCCTGAAGGGTGACGAGAGCACCGGAGCGGTCGTGCTTCATGCGGGGGTTAACGACACCAAGCTGCGGCAGACGGAGACACTGAAGAGGGACTTCGGGAGCCTGATCGAGACGGTGCGCCGCACATCGCCCGCGACGACGATCATCGTGTCAGGACCGCTTCCCACGTATCGACGAGGACACGAAAGGTTTAGTAGACTTTTTGCTTTAAATGAATGGTTATTGTCATGGTGTAAAGAACAGAAACGGCTCTTTGTTAATAATTGGAATCTTTTCTGGGAGCGTACTAGGCTTTTTCGCGCTGATGGCCTGCACCTCTGCAGAGTCGGAGCGGAACTCCTGTCGGACAACATCTCCAGGACCCTGCGCTCCATATGACTAGTAAGCCAATTCTCAGATAACTGCTTTTGTTCTACCCACTTAAATGATACAAGTACTTGCGCTGTCCAATCCATAAAGACTGTGTCTGTTCCCCGAATAGTTAGGTCAAAATATATATTTAATGCAGCATCTAGAAAAAATCTGATCGTGATTAAACCAGAAAAATGTAAAATAAATGAACAAAAAACATTTTTAAAGTTTGGGCTCCTAATCATTAGATCACTCTCACCCAAAGCAGATATTGTAAACGAAATGATCACAGATAATCGTTTTGATGTACTCTGCTTGACTGAAACCTGGCTAAAACCTAATGATTATATTGGTCTAAATGAGTCTACTCCACCAAGCTACTGTTATAAGCATGAGCCCCGTCAGACTGGTCGTGGCGGCGGTGTTGCAACAATATATAGTGATATTCTCAATGTTACTCAGAAGACAGGATACAGGTTTAACTCATTCGAAATACTAATGCTTAATGTTACACTGTCAGATATGCAAAAGAAATCTATCGTATCTCTTGCTCTGGCTACTGTGTATAGACCACCAGGGCCATATACAGATTTCCTAAAAGAATTTGCAGATTTCCTCTCAGAACTATTGGTTACTGTTGATAAAGCGCTAATTGTCGGAGATTTTAACATTCACGTTGATAATACAAATGATGCATTAGGACTTGCGTTTACTGACCTAATAAACTATAGATTTAATTATATCGCATGGAATTGATCTTACTATGTTACTTGTTTCTGATGCAGAAAAGCTAGTTCATGCATTCATGACTTCTAGACTGGACTATTGTAATGCACTGCTAGGTGGTTGTCCTGCATCTTCAATAAGCAAGCTACAGGTAGTCCAAAATGCAGCGGTTAGAGTCCTTACCAGGTCAAGAAAATATGATCATATTACCCCAATTTTACAGTCTCTGCACTGGTTACCTATTAAGTTCCGTATCAGTTACAAAATATTATTACTTACCTATAAGGCCCTTAATGGGTTAGCTCCTGCGTACCTAACTAGTCTTCTACCACGCTACAATCCATCACGCTCCTAGGATAGCAAAGTCCACTAAAGGAGGTAGAGCTTTTTAGGTTCAGACACACTCTCTCTGTTTAAATCTAGATTAAAGACACATCTCTTTGGCCAAGCATTCAAATAATGCATATCATAAACTTGTACTGCAGTTATTTCTGATCAAATGCACATTATTATTCTTTAGTTTGGGTTAAACAAATCAATTTAGCTTGGTTGGAACAGCAGCTACGCTAATTATGTCCCTATTTGTTTCTCTGTTTTTGCCACGGGATGTAACTAGGATTTACACAAGCTTCAGTCTGGATCCAGAACACCTGAGAAGAGATGATGCCAACCCCTCAGAGGACCTCAGATGATGCCAACCCTGAAACAACATACAGAACTACCACATTTTGCTATAAGTTTGATTGCATCATATAATAATTTCTGTTAATAGTGTCTGTTTGATTACGTCTTTAATTGATTTTTCCGTACATTTCTGCCATATGTACATAAACTGACAGTCACCACTGATAAGCTACCATTAAATATATTGTAGAAACTTAATTTACTGTAAAGTTGCTTTGCAACAATTTGTATCGTGAAACGCGCTATACAAATAAACTTGAATTGAAAGTACAATTTGTGCATGAATTTATGTTTCAGCTCATTCAGGATGTTTTTTTTAAGGAACATTTTTACCAGTGGCTAAGCATCTCAGTGTTAAGCACAGTCTATCTCTGTTTGACTGATTGACTGTCTCAGTTGGGTATTTTGCTTTATTATGTATGGAGCCTCGAGTTCGAGCAGATCATTGAAGTGTTCCACATCCATGCTGAAAAATTCTCTAAATCCACTTTGATTGTTCAATTCAATTCAATTCAAGTTTATTTGTATAGCGCTTTTCACGATACAAATTGTTGCAAAGCAACTTTACAGCAAATTAGGTTTCTACAATAGTTAGTAGTAGCTTATCAGTGGTGACTGTCAGTTAATAAACATATGGCAGAAATGTACAGAAAAATCAATTAAAGACGTAATCAAACAGACGATTGTCCATCTAAACAGTACAAAAAACAAACGTTTTAGAACATTTTATTGCGTAAACTGGATGTGAAGACATTGCTGAGTTTAACATTGCAATGGTTACCATGAATATTCAGATTAAATGTACATAAGCTAGGCTTACATTTACATAAACTATACTTTACCTCAAGCTCCCTGTGCAAAACTGGCATCCCAAGTTGGCCTCTTTTCCCTAGCTATGACCGGGTCCATTTTGCCCTCTTGTTGCAGTTGCTATTGTGAATATATGAATCTAAAAAGTGGAAATCTTTATTTCTTTGAGAAAAGCAAATTCGCATATCCATTGCTAAACTGCAGCAACACTGATCCATTCTGATGTGTCGAGCTTGCAGGAGTTATGTGCATGCTGAATTTTGGTGTCTTAATTTAAAAAGCATGACAATTTAGTGTCGTCACCTTCATATAGTACTTTGTACACTACAGACTGTTTCAAAGCAGCTTTGTAGTGATAAGAAAATACTGATTCCTTCGTGATGCAAACAGAATTCAGTTCTGCTGTAATGCAGCTCTAAAAGACAATAGTAAACAATTATTATTCAGTCTAAATCAGTTCATTGTTGAACCAGTTCAGTTCACTAACTGTGTAGTCCATAAATTATGGAATGAGTTTAATAAAGCAGTTCTGGAGAAAACAGTGATGTCATTATCAGTTCAGTTCTCTTCCAATAGTGTCCGTGTAGGTAAGTCAATAATATTGCCAACTAAGCAAGCTTAAAGGTGACTGTCAAGGAGCACAAACTCCATTGGTGACAGGAATGGAAAAAAAAAAAGAACTTTGTGAAACCAGACTCTCAGTTAGAAGCCAGTTCTCCTCTGGCCAAAAAGGGAACCTCTTCATTCTGCCCAGGTTTAATGACTTTTGGGATGTGCTTACTGATTATGTAATAATGAGTTAACGAGTCAACCAGGTGGAACCAATTGTTTTCTGTTTGGCTTTAAAAATCCTGGTTTGGCCATCACTCTATGCATTGTTAGACTGGCTGCCTTAGTAGTTAAGTTTGTGGTAAAGAATGGACTCTATTAAATTTATTCTGTTGGTGTTTTTTATCACCAGTTGGTATGGCAAGGTGAGTCTTTTCTTTTTCTGGTTGCAGGAAGTTATTTCTATTTATTTCAGTGTGTATGTTTTTTCAGCAGTATTGAATTCCTTTTTCAGTGTTTCTTGACTGGTAAGAGGTTTGTGCAGCCACTTTAAGGTCTTGAGGGTTTTTTTTTTTTCTTTTTTTCCTCTTTAAAGGAGCAGCTTTGTTTCTCTGGAAGTGTGGTGTTTATTGGTGAACCAATTTCTTGTTTAGTAGGGCTTCATTTATTTTTCCTTCAGCACAATTAGGGTTACTTTTTTCTTTTATGCACTTGTTAATTGTTATTGATGGATACTTATGGTACATTGCTTTTCCTAATTTATTCTCTATGTAATTGTAGAAACTTCAACACTCACCTCTGGTTTCACAGACCAGGCTTAAGCCTAGTCCCAGACTAAAATGCATGTCTGAGCTGTATTAGCTGAAAAACATGCACTGGTGTATCTTTAAAATAAAATACATCATTGTGAATTTTCTCAGGATTCACACGTGTGTGTGTGTGTGTGGTTTGTGTTTTTTTTTTTTTTTTTTTTTTTTTTTAATATTTTTTTATTTATATGTGTGTGTGTGTGTGTGTGTATATATATATATGTATGTATGTGTCCTAATTAAGCTATGGCCTAGTTCTGGTGTAATCGAAGCCCTGTCGGTGCAACCAAGCCTTAGTCTTTAAGTGACAAATGCTAGCTGTTGTAATAACCAATGTGAATGTATGACTCTAAAAGGTGGAAGTCTTTTTCTTTGAGAAGCAAATTTGCATATCTATTGCTAAACTGCAACAACACTGAACCATCCTGGGGTGTATTCCAGAAAGGAGGTTCAACAAATGGAGTTAAAACTTGAACTCTGATTTGACTTACCTTGAGATTGGAAACTCAACAGAACAGGTGAACAGAACAGGTGAACAGCATTAGTTCAATCCACAAGCCATGATCAACGGAGCGCTGACATTACGATTAACCATGGCAATAGCTCCCACCAAAAAGACTTCTGCATACTACGGAATACATAACTTTAACTGTAAATCAATGTTATCAGAGGTGAAAACTGCCAGAAAAGTAATTTATTGAACTAATATTCATTTTCATGGTATCCCACGGGCAAAAAAATAAAAACATAATTCAATCAGGTGAAGCTTCAAGCGTGAAATGGGTGTAGGCTAACGTTACATGACTTTACAAGTATTTGACATTCAATAAATATGATTCCGTGTATATATATATATTTCAATATGCAGCAGCTTTTCCCACATAGTCTAATGCTTTTTCACATAAATGTTCTCTAATCCAACATGCTACATTTCATAATTATGGTAATGAAAAACATTTAACTTCTATTCAGAAGCCAACAGCAAGAAGGCAGAGACTCGTAAAATGTGAGGAGAACCTGCACCAGCACCACTGACCGATGAAGAGGAGTTGGCCACAATACCAATATTAAAATCCAACAGGGAAAAGAATTTGTTGCTTTTGTATTTGTAGAACATAAAGATGACCAAATAAACTGTGAATAATTTATTTAGCAGCTGTGTTACGGCATATATCTTGCACTACCCTTCCTTAAAGGTCGCAACCAGATGTTATCAAGTGAACGCCATTTAAAAAAGGTAACGTTCAAATAAATATGCATGTGGATATGGCAAAATAAATTTAATTAAATTCTCTCCTGATGTAAATGTAACTCCCCATGAATTAATGCATCCTCCTCATCTACAGGATCCCTTATAAAAAGACATGCCATTTTTGCCACATTTACGGTGTCTGCATGATGAAAATGAAAGCGGTCCGGTGAGAAAAATAATCTTGTTTCCATTTTCATTAAGATTATTTTTCATACCCCGCTGGCAATTCATTTTACTTGTTTACCCCAGGAAACAAGACTAAATCTCGTATATATTTTTCTTATATAGAAAATGCATCATGATTTAAGAATTTTTTGATATTTGTATTTGAAATAAGGCAAAAATCTCAGCAATAAAAGCTATTTTTGCAGCGTGAATGAATGAATGAATGCTTACGCTTTAAAAAGGGGTTTAAAAAGGGGGAGGAGACCGAAAGAAACTCTGGGTTTAC
>NW_015628680.1:75792-83292 GCF_001515625.1 Sinocyclocheilus rhinocerous | reverse complement strand
GTGGAGATAAGGTTAGAAAGCATGAAGCTTGCGGTGTCAGAATGCCAGTCTGTCATTCAAAACAGAAACAAGACGCCACCCATAGCAACGTGTTATAACAATGACATCTTATGCTGCGTTCAAGTCCTCCTGGGACGTTCGTACTTACGAGTTGACAAGTCGTAATTACGACGTCAGGTGCGTTCAAGTCAGTTTAGTCGGCACAAGATGGCGGTGTACCTTTTAATAAATTACAAGAAAATACAATAGGGTCTGTTAACTCTGCTTATAGAAAATGAAGAGCAAAGATTTCGCATCAGGTGTGTTTTGCATTTATATATTAATATTTTTTTTAGACCAGGATCCCAGTATAACTGATTTTCTCTACAGACGTTGCATCCATCGATTCCGCCATGTTTCTCATTGACACGCCCCCAACTTGGAAACTCGAGTGATCATGAGAGTGATCATTACAAAAGTGTGCATCAAATACACTGAACACGGAAGCTCAAATGTGTGTGTGAGGCGCTAGAACAGACCTCACTGGTTTGCGCGTGTATTGCATGCATATTTCTTCTTCTTTTGGTTTTAATGGCAACTGAACACAGACGGTGCCTTTCAAATGGGATATATCGCCCTCCAAAGGGCACTTCGGAGTGAAAACAATCATGGCCGCCATATTGAAGGGTCGTTCCAAACCGAAATGCTCAAAACTGGCCACTTCAAAGGGCCCTTCGGGAATTAAGGATTTTGAAGGTTACAACTGATGGACACTTCGGGCCCCCATGATCCTTTGCACAGAGAAGTTGTTTGGTGTCACAGAGTTCGACTTCACCTATAAATGTATGTATAGTATTTTTCTATACTACTGTAATATTTATACGAGTTAGATTTGGTACATTATTATCGTCAAAATTGTACTTCACCAAAAATACTTTACAGCTACCTTAATCAGTCCATTCAAATGTTTCAAATACATAGACACAATATACATTACAAATACATATTACATTACATTACATATACACATATACTTGAAGTTTTTTTGTAACAAAGTTTGGCAGGAGCCCGTTCAGGTAATCGTCCAATCAGCGCAAGAGAAAGTCTGTATATATAGCGGTCTCTCACCTTTGTCCCACGACAAGTTTCACAGCATTTGGCCCTACCTTAGATAAGATAGAGCTCTTTCCTTCTGACGACATCACGGATGGGCGTCAAACTCTCCCTGCTCAATTCTTTCCTGCAGCTCCTCCCACCACTGCACCATACACTTCAACCACCTGCAATGCAAGCTATACATCAACTTCTCAAATCTTTCCTTTTCCTCCTACATCTTACACTTTTCCCTATCAGTATTTTTCAGCCCCAAGCGCCCACAGTAGCATGAGGATGCCTCCGCTAGCGGCTCAAGCTCTGACCCCTGCAAACATGTCCTTGCGGAGCCCATGCTGGCTTTTTGTGGACACAGTGGGCTAGGGCCAGCCCACACCAAACCTAAACAGGCCCAGTGTGGGCTTGCCCAGGCGAGGGCCACAACTTTGATGCTCGCCCGTCGAACGGGGGGCGCCCACTGCATTCGTTCGGGGAGGGCTCGAAGGGGGCTGGGACGCCGGGAAAGACCGCTCGCTGCCTCCGAACGGGGAGTCCCCCTCGGCGACACGAACGTGGGCATCCGACGACATCTAATACAGGCAGGCTCTCACTGCTATTCGAATGGAAGGGCTCAACCGGCGCCTAGGGAGGGGAGAACTGAGCCCGGCCCCTGAACGGGGAGCCCACATTGCGTGCGAATGGGGGAGCCTGCAATTGATTGTAGAAAATACTAAACGAATTACAATATGTTTATAGTAGCATGGATACGGTGAGCCGAATGGGTTAATTTGAAAGTTCGGACTGGAAAGTGACGATAGATGGGGCGCAGGTGATGGAAATGAACAATTTAATTGATTAAGGCTTGGTATGCATTTCTGATGTGGAAACGGCTGGATCTCATGTAGGTTTTAAAGGCTTCTGATGACCAATGACCGAGGGTTTGAATTTGTTGTTGGGAAATACCTTTTTTGGGTGGCTGTGGTTGCAGCGTCGATACGGAAAGAATGACTTAAAAGTTGGTTTGCATCAATACCTGACTGGATGAGAACTGCTTTAAGGTGTTTTTGGAACCAGAATCTTGTGGTTGGCCGACTTGAGTCATCTGCGAAAAGTGGATCGAATGAGGATTTGGACATAGAATGACTGTACTCCAGGTAATTTATGAGAGAATGGTACGGTTGGATTGAAATGACGGCAGATTGAAAATGTAAATGAAGTGACCTTTTTTAGCCTGATCGGTTTTACTTTGTTTAATGAAGAGAGATATGGTTTTGTTATTTACAATTTGTAAATCTGAAATTGTAGGGTGGATATTAGTATCGAAGTTAGATGTGATTGTTAACTTGGAGCAGCGAAGGAAACCGAAGAAAGCCAAGATGAACATTGCTTCTAGTGTGCGGGTGGTGTTGATGGAATGGTAGCCAAGACGGAGTCTGGAAATGCACTATGGCGGGGGCCAGTTTACCGTAGGCTAATTAATGAAAAAATTGAATGCTGGTTAGAAAGCCTTTTATGGAGCCGGCTTGGAGGCGTTTTACACTGTTAAGGTGGGATATGAAGGACGTAACCAAATATGAGATCGGATGCAACCAAAATGATCCTATCAATTTTTTCCTTGGGCAGTGAGGTCTGGAAATTTACAGAGTCTAAGTTGATGCCCAAAAACTCGATGGATGTGGTTGGCCCAATTGTTTTCTCCTGAGCTATCAGAACCCCTAGCTCTACAAAAACATTTTGCACCATGAGGAGATGCGCTGCAGGGATGGCGGCATGTGGTGAAATGATTAAGAAATCATCAAGCAAGTGAAGAAGGTAAGGGAGTGCGTAGTTATTGGATAGAATCCAATATAAGGCTTTGGATAGTTTGTCAAAAATTTTGGGGCTGCTTTTGCTGCCGAAAGTTAAACGCACTGCAAAGTAAAATTTATTACGCCAGCGAACACCGAATAAATGCCATGAATCCGGATGAATTGGCATCACTTTAATAACTGATATGATGTCAACTTTTGTTCATTTGTTCATTGTTCAGTTTCAATTTTAATCAGGGATATTGCTTGTTCGATATTGTGGTAATGAAGAGATTATTCTTTGAGTGGGATAAGACTATTGATGCTTCGAAACGGGGAGTTATGAGGCACTGAGAAATCAATTATCATGCGTTTTTTCCCTGAGAATTTTCTGGTAGCTACACCGATGTGGCTGATACGAAAATGCTCAAACGGGCGTGTTTCGAAGGGGCTGATCATGAAACCTGAATGAAAACTCATTATGGAGATCAGTGTCAAAGGCACCCCAATAAGGACACTGGTTTCATTGTGAGACACGTATGGCACATTTAGCAGATAACAGTTAATGATGTATAGAAATGGCTACCCCCATAAGACAGCACGAGCTCAGCTATGATGGAGAGATAATCGTTTAGCTTGTGGCGTCTATGGGGAAAAGCGGTATAGCGGCTGAACGCGATACAAAATTCAGCCAATGATAGTATTTGTGAAGAACTCTGCGTATTGTTTTTTAAAGTTACAGATATATCACCGCAGTCCACCTGGTGATTGGACTCTACAGGAGGAAATAAGGACAATAATGAACCCAAATCCACGTCCGCACCTGCTAGGATTTTGGCTCTGATATTGTTCGGCACTGGAGGAGGTTCTGAGGCGACAGCATTTGGTGGAGCTGGTTGAGGAGTTGCTGTGAAGAGAGAGAAAGAGAACGAGCACATAGAGGATTACTCAGTGGGAGGGGAGCTGGGGCAACGGCCGCTTGCGGAGGCATCCTCACGCTAAATTCGGCCCGCGGGACGGATGGAGGAGTGAGAAAAGGTGAATAGGGAGGGACAGGAAGGGGAAGAAAAGACGTCCCTGCAAACAAGCCTGCACTGGCCCTTTACGGGCCAACTTAAGGCTAGCCTAAGGGCCCCCAGCGGGCTGCCAGCGCAGGGCCTCTGAGATTTTGCTCATTGGCAAAACGTTGGCCCCTTAGTGCTGGCCCTGCATGGGCAGCCCTCACTTAGCCCACACTATTAATCTACAACAGGGGTGCCCAACCCTGGTCCTGATTAACACACCTGAACCAACTAATTAGGATCTGAAGGAGCACTTGATGATTACAGACAGGTTTGTTTAATCATGGTTGGAACTGAACTCTGTAGGAAGGTAGATCTCCAGGAACAGGATGCACCCCTGATCTATAACAATACATCTGTTTCACTTTAAATACTTTTCAGCTACTATAAATTAAGTCTTTGGGAAAAACAGTTATTATACATCTGAAATGGATGCTGTCACCACATAACTAATGTCTATATTGTCAAAAATGTACAGTAGTAAAAGGGATTTCAAATCAATGGATTTATTAAATACAAAATAGAAAACATTTAATTCAGGTTAATACAGCTACATATAGCCAAAGATGTAAATACACAAAAGTGCAAACAAGGCAATGTAAGATTGTAGGATTTCGTCATGTGAAAGTTGATGTGTGTGAAAGTCTTATCTGTAGTACATCAATGTCCAAACACTGTCCGTAGCTGAAGTTGACTGAAAGCACATGAATAATCCAACCTCTTGTAATGAAAACAGGCCACATCTCTCAAACACCAGACTCTTCCTAACCAGGAACAGTCAAAAATAGTCCAGACTATGGTCTCATGTCAAAAATAACTTTAAATCCATATTCAAACTGGACCATGATGTGGTGACCTCACCAATAAAGAGTCCTTCTAAAATGCATACAAATACACCGTCTTTAACTCTTGGCATCAATCCAAATATAGGCCATACATACACGTACCATCTCTGCAAAAAACATCAGCAATGTACACTTTTAAATAGAAAAAAAAACTCCTTTAGACTGGGCTTGAAATGACACATTTCCCAATCAGGACAAAGCACAATGTGTTCAGCAGGTGAGCTATGCTGGCTACTGCTGCTTGTTATTGCTAACTCCCTCTACCACATGGATTTACTTAAGGACAGCTAAAACACTGTAGCATCCCTAGTGGTAAGGAAGAAAACTGCCCACAAAATTCTTGTTAACAGGCTCATGTCTGGCCCCCCCTGGGCCATCATGGGATTACTGGCCCACACTGGGCCATCATTGGATTAATGTGGGCAGTCCCATAGTGTGGGCTGCTCACAGAGAGCCTGTGGTGAGCCCAAAGCTGTGGGCCTCGCCTGGGGCAAGCCCGCACTGGGCCTGTTTAGGTTTGGTGTGGGCTGGCCCTAGCCCACTGTGCCCGCAAAAAGCCAGCATGGGCCCCGCAAGGACATGTTTGCAGGGGCTGCTATATCAACGAAAGCTGGTGTTCAGATGTAACAACTCTGAAAAAGATATGCTCTCCTAACTTAGAGGCACTCTTCATAAACTGTAAACCTTTCTACTCACTGCGGGAGTTTTCCTCGTTCATTCTTGTGAATGTTTACATCCCTCCGGACGCGTGCGTGTCCCACTTTGGGGCTCTCTGATCACTGCCTGGTTCATGTTATACTAACCTACAGGCAGAAGCTGAAATCAGCTAAACCTGTACTAAGGACTGTAAAAAGATGGACTAATGAAGCAGAGTGGGATTTACAAGCCTGCTTCGACTGCACTGACTGGAGTGTTTTTGAAGCTGCAGCCACCGATCTGGATGAGCTCACAGAGACTGTAACTTCATACATCAGTTTCTGTGAGGATATGTGCATCCCCACCAGGTCATTCTTATCATTCAATAATGATAAACCGTGGTTTACTGGGAAACTCAAACAGCTTCGTCATGCCAAAGAGGATGCTTACAGAATTGGGAATAAAATCTTGTGCAACCAGGCCAGAAACAGACTGACAAATGAGATCAGAGTGGCTAAAAAAAAACTGCTCTGAAAAGCTGAAAAAACAGTTTTCAGCAAATGAGCCGGCATCAGTATGAACTGGTCTGAGGAACATCACTAAGTACAAGACACCACCCCCACAGTCTGTGGTGAATCAACAACTGGATGACAATCTGAATGTGTTTTACTGTAAATTCAAAAAGCCCAGTCTCACTCCCCACACCCACTCTGATCTGCACTTCACACATTCACCCACCCCCCCTGCAACCCCCCTTCCTGCATCCCCAACCATTCAACCTGCGCTTAAGGTCTGTAGAGGATGTGAACCGAGTCTTCAGGAAACAGAAGACTATGAAAGCTTCAGGCCCAGATGGTGTTTCACCTGCCTTTCTAAAGGTCTGCTCTGACCAACTAGCCCCCATCTTTACACAGATCTTCAACAGATCACTAGAGCTGTGTGAATTTCCCTGCTGCTTCAAATGCTCCACTATCATTCCGGTCCCCAAAAAACCCAAAATCACTGGACGTAACTACAGACCTGTCGCTCTCACGTCTGTGGTCATGAAGTAATTTAAAAGACTGGTCCTGGCCTACCCGAAGGACATCGCTGGACCCTTGCTGGATCCTCTTCAGTTTGCCTATAGAGCAAACAGGTCTGTGGATGATGCAGTCAACATTTGCAACATCTTGACAGACCTGGGAATTACGCAAGGATCTTATTTGTGGACTTCAGTTCGGCCTTCAATACCATCATGCCTGACCTTCTCTCAGCCAAACTGACCCAGCTCTTTGTACTCACCTCCATCTGTCAGTGGATCACCAGCTTCCTTACAGACAGGCATCAGTTAGTGAGGCTGGGCAAACTCACATCCAAGACTCTCACGATCAGCACTGGACCCCCCCAGGGATGTGTGCTCTCCCCACTGCTCTTCTCCCTGTATACAAAAGACTGCACCTCAAAAGACCCCTCTGTCAAGCTCCTGAAGTTTGCAAATGACACAACCATCAATGGCCTCATCCACAATGGAGACAAGTCTGCTTACAGACAGGAGGTTGAAGAGCTGGCTGTCTGGTGCCGTCTTAACAACCTGGAGCTCAACACGCTCAAAACTGTGGAGATCTGCAGTGGAGTCATTCAGGTTCCTGGGCACCACCATCTCACAGGACCTGAAGTGGGACATTCACATAGACCCCATTGCTAAAAAGGCCCAGCAGAGGCTATATTTCCTTTGCCAAAATTCAACCTGCCACAGGAGCTGCTGAAACAGTTCTACTCGGCCATCATAGAGTCTGTCCTGTGTACATCCATAACTGTCTTGTTTGGCTCAGCTACCAAATCAATCATCAAGAGACTACAACGGATAGTCAGGACTGCTAAGAGGATTATTGGGTCCCCCCTGCCCAACCTCCAAGATCTTTACACTTCCAGATAAAGGAAAAGGGCTAAGAAAATCACTCTGGACCCCACACACCCAGCCCACTCTCTCTTTGAACTGTTGCCTTCTGGTCGGCGCTACAGAGCACCGACCACCAGAACAGCCAGGCATAAGAACAGTTTTTTCCCGCAGGCCATATTCGGCCTGAATAATTAAAAAGTTCACAGCTACAAACTGTCCAT